>NC_092142.1:87637328-87767617 GCF_043159975.1 Macaca nemestrina
CTGGGCAGACCCTCCCAGACACCAGGTCACCAGAGAGGCGGCCAGGCCCATGAGGAAAGCTGAGGCCGCACCTTCACCCAGACGCTGGCCTGTGGCTCTCAGCTCTCCTGTGGCCTCCATGAGGGGACCTGGAGGGGACAGGCCTGCTCCCTCCAGAATCGTGTGCAGGGACAGGGCGTCCTGAGGAGGGGGTCCTGGGCTTCCTCTGACAGCCCCCTGGGAGCGGCAGCAGCGGGAGGCCTTGGTTCAACCGGGAGGGGACAGGGTTCCGCTTCCTCGGCATTCGGAAGTAGCCCAGTGCTTGGGAGTGGGTGCTCGGCGGGGCTGAGTTTGGAGGTGGCCCAGTGTTTGAGACTGGAGCAGGCCAGAGGTGACGGGGATGGCTCCTTGTCCGGGCTCCACTCCGTCCCCACTCTGGGCACTGCTGGCTTGTAGGAGGCTTGTGGCTGCGGTTCAGGGAGGGAGGGAGGGCAGTCGCATCGTCTGAGGCCAGCGGGACAAGCACACAGGGACAGGCTTTGGCCCTTTTCAGAGGCCACAGTCTGTTAAAACCGCTCCTATCCATAGCATGAGCGCCAGTGGGCCCCCGGGGAGTCTTTCTCCTGCCCACCCTGGGCCCAGTGCCTGCCCCGGCCTTGCTGAGTCCCCAGCGCAGTGGTCACAGTGCGGTGCCAAGAGGGGGCCTCAGAGCTGAGGGTGACACAGAGTAGGGGGCCTCAGACCGGCCCAAGTCGGGATTTGCCCCCTGAAGCACCTGCCATGGAATTGAAGGCCTGGGGCAGAGCAGAGCAAGGGAGGCCAGGCAGTTCCCAGCCCCAGCCCGTCCACGCCTCCCACAACATGCTGGCTCCTCTCCCTTCCCCGAGGCGGCGAGGAGCCGCTCAGTGATTTGAAGGTGCTTTGTCCTCCCCAGGTGAGGCGCAGAGACTCAGGCGTCACCTCCCCGAGGGCTGCTGTTGAGGCCACGGCCTGCCCAGACAGGGCCCAGAGCTGTCTCCAGGCTTCCTGGGCACCCAGGGTCATGCCCTCGTGACGGCTCCGTGTCACCCTACGGTCAGATGTGGAGCAGGCTTGGATGTGGAGCGCTGCCCCCATCGCTGCTCCTGCTGGGAGGTGGGTGGCGGGTGGGCTGCCCAAGGGGTGAGACAGGCTTGGCCAGTGGCCAGGTGGTGAACACATGGCCGGGACTGTCGGCCTCACGGGGCACCAGTCAGAGGCCCACATGGCTCCAGGGGACACTGTGTCTCAAGCCTCCTTCTGGAAGGCCACAGGGAAGGGCAGGCTGGCAGGTGGCTCTGCTGTTCCCTGGAGTTTGGTGCTGCCTGGTGAGGGCCTCCCAGACACAGGATCATGTCATCAGGGGTCGAAGAGTAGTAAGAAGGGGAGGTGGGGACTCCAGTGGCCCTTGGCGAGGGCAATCGGAAGTCAGCCCTGCTCCCTAGGGGGTAAGCGTCTCCCCTTAAGTGACAACTGGTAGAGGCTCCTGTGTGTCCAGCCCAAGCCGTGGCCTTCAGGGTGAGGACAGCCACCTGCCCTGCAAGTAAACAATCCAGAACAGAGGTTGGAAACACTCCTTAACTGAGAGGGGCAGGGAGAAGGCAGGAAACAGTGACTGGTCTATGATGGCCACAGCCGCCGTGGGGCTGGCAAGCAGGTGATCCTTGTTGGCCTGAGGCCCTGGGAGACTGGAGAACAGAGGATCCCATGGCCCCGACAGTGACCCCTCAGAGAGCTACAGGCAGTTGGCGTAACCCTCAGTATGCTCAGAAGCCAATCCAGGGGTCGCTGAGGTGGTGCACACCTGTGGTCCCAGTGACACAGGAGGTCAAGGCGAGCGGATCACTTGAGCCCAGGAGACAGAGGCTGTGGCGAGCCGCACCACTGCACTCCAGCCTGGGTGACAGAGTGTGACCCCACCTCTAAGAAAAAGAAGGTCAGCCTAGGAGTCCGAACCCCAGCAGCCCTGCGGGTGCAGGAACCGGGTGGTCCTCTCAGAGGGAGGAGGGCCAGTGCCCATGTCTAAATGGCTCTGTGGGACCCTCCATGGCTGAGTGAGGCTCGGGCCCCGGGCACACACGGGCTGCAGGCTGCACCCCCAGCATGAGGGGCCTGGGGAGGACACAGGCGACCTCCAACACAGACACAGCTGGTGATTCCACACGTGGAGCATAAAACCCAGTCGAGGCTGCTGGAGATGCTCTGAGACATTTTATTTAAACTTTCTTTAAAAAGACAGCAATAAGGCCGGGCGCGGTGGCTCAAGCCTGTAATCCCAGCACTTTGGGAGGCCGAGACGGGTGGATCACGAGGTCAGGAGATCGAGACCATCCTGGCTAACACGGTGAAACCCCGTCTCTATTAAGAAATACAAAAAACTAGCCAGGCGTGGTGGCGGGCGCCTGTAGTCCCAGCTACTCGGGAGGCTGAGGCCGGAGAATGGCGTGAACCCGGGAGGCGGAGCTTGCAGTGAGCTGAGATCCGGCCACTGCACTCCAGCCCGGGCGACAGAGCGAGACTCTGTCTCAAAAAAAAAAAAAAAAAAAAAAAAGACAGCAATAATTAATGCCAAGAACAGAAAAGAGTGTTGACGTGTTGCTCAGCCCGCCAAGCGGGTCCCTGCCCAGGCCAAGCTCTGCCACCGCTGGGTGCCGTCCCCTCCCGCAGCGGGGCATAGTCAGCTTTGAAGGTGACAGGGGGCCAAGGCCAGGACTCTGGGTGGAGGAGGCCCCTGCTCTGCCGGCCCTGCCTCTGCTGGGAGCGGCCACAGCCTGTGGCCGGGATGCTGGGATTTCTTCCTAGTCATCAAAGAGAAACGCACAAACCTCAAGGACCCAGACACACAGTGGGTGGCCCCGGGCAGACGCCACGGCTCGCCTGAGCTCTGGCAGCTGCCCCACTGCTCCTTCCCTCCTTGCCCCAATCCCCCAATGCTTGTTCTGATTGTTTTTTTAAAAAATATAATTTTGTAAATATTCCATAAAAATACTATTATTCCTAGTCAAACACAGATATTGCAATATGAAGAGTAACTGTTCTGTCTTTGCTCTATAAAACGTGAAAAGATTATCACACTGGATAATATAGAAAAGATGCCAGGATTCCTAAGTATCACAAAAGCCAGTACCAAATGTGCAAGGTGGAAGCGGGTCGGGCTGGGCAGGGTGGCAGCCTGGGCTCCTCCGGCTCGACTGCAGAGCATGGCTCACGCGCCGCCGGTCCCTTCTTCCCACGAGAGGGCATCATGGCTTTGAAGACACAGCAGCGGCTCCAGGTCCCAGTGGCCAGCCCTGCCCAAGGAGGCCGCCTGCTCGGCCAGAAGCACCGAAGAACCCAGCGACGCCGGTGGGACCAGGCGGCCCTGCTCTGGCAGCCTCAGCAGCTGGTCCGTCTTCAGGCCCAGAGGCTTGGCCCCGGCTCCCCTCCTGCGCAGGTGCAGGTTCCTCCTGGTCCGGTGGGGCGTGCTCCCGAGCAGGTGCCAGGTGCGACACAGGAGCCCAGGCCTGTCCCTCAAGCGGGGACATCCCTGACCCCAGATGCAGGCGGGTGGCTGCGCTTCCCTTCAGTTCTCTGAGAGAGACAGGGCCAGGGCGGCCTGGAAGGCGGCCTCCTCATCAATGCTGTAGTCCTGGAAACAGGAAGGAGAGACGCACCGGGCTTGAGGGAGACAGGAAGGAGAGGTCCCCTCTGCCCATTACCCACACAGGCGTGTCCACCCCTCCTGCCTCCCTCCAGCAGGACACAGGAAGGACCCAGCTCTGTTGTTCCCACCGGCACGGGGCCTGCACAGTCCTCCTGGCGGGTGAGAAGGTGCTGACTAGAAGGTGTGACCATCACCCGCTGGGTAGGCGAGCACTCGGACGGCTGCTGGTTCAGCTCGGACTCTAAGCCCTGGGGTTTCCGAGGTGAGCAGGCCGGCCAGGGCTCCCTGACCTCTAACAATTTCCATTCTCAGGCAGGTGGAGCGTGGGTCCTGGACGGCTGGCAGGGGGAGTGACAGCCATCGCCAGGACTGTTAGCCAGGGCCAGGAATGAACAGGGTTGGGCAGGGTAGGGGCCGCACCAGGAGTAAAGAGTTTGTGTGAGTGTCTGCAGGCCTGGGGGCCAGGTGCGTGCCTGACCCGCGGCGAGTAGGAAAAGGAGACAGGGCTGGAGTGTTCAATGTTGATGGAAGTCCTTCCACCTCTCTCCAGAAAGCTTCCAGAAGGAAGCCTGGCTCACCCTCGCGGGGTTCTGTGGGGTGGACAGGCAGGGACCTGCCCTGTGTGGTCCACATCCCTGAGAGGCCTGGGCACCCTCTAGTGGCCACTTGAACTCAGCTGCCATCACTCCCCATCTGCAGGCAGCCCCCACAAAACCCGGGGAATGTGGTCACCTGAAACGAGGCTTCTGTTTCTGGCTTCCTCTGAACCCTGCGGACCCTGAGGCTGGCGAGGGGCCTGAGCAGGAGGAGGGTGAATGAGGGAGGAGGAGGTGGGGGAGGACAGTGCGGCGGGACGCCTACCACAAAGGTGTCATAGGAGAACTTGTGTCGGTGAAGCAGGTGCTGCAGGAAGTTGGCGCTCTTGTAGCTGGGGTCCCCCCAGGGCATTGCTGAGCAGATGGGGCACACCTGGAACAGGCACTGGGGTCAAGCCGAGCTGGACCGGGGAGAGGCGCGGTGGCCGCAGTGGGACTGGGGGCCCTCCCCTGAGCCCTGCCAGTGCTGCCTCAGCCTGGGAAGGCACCCCAGACCTGGAGGCATGTGCCCTGGTGACAACTGAGTTATTCAGTGTGCGTCACCCTGAAGGACTTATGGACACTCCCTGGTTTCCAGCAGGTGCTGCTGGGACAGCCAAGTCCCCACCCTGGGTCCCAGGAGGCTTTGTGGCCTGGGCACCCCCCGGACTCACTGGGAGCAGGCTCCTGGGCCTGGCACTGTCCCCCACAGGCCTCCCCTCGCGCAAGCGTCTCTCGAGGCAGGCGCCATCCCCCACAGGCCTCCCCTCGTGCAAGCGTCTCTCGGGGCGGGCGCCGCTCACCACGCGGTTGGGGTCGCTGCGGTGGCTTTCCACACAGTGCTTCACCAGCTCCTGCTGGTCCAGGTTGCGGGCGCCGCAGTACGGGCAGGCGAAGGTGGACCTGTTGGGGATGTTGCTGGCAGGGCAGGGGTAGAGTGAGTGGCACGGCTAGGGGTCTAGGGGCCCTGCCTCCCCGCTTCTCTCAAACACAGGTGTGGCCCCAGGCCTGCCCTCTGTAGGCTGCAGGAGCGTGGCAATGGCTGGGTGCCCCCTGTGCCTCTGCACACCGTGGCCTCCTGAGGACACACCCAGGACCCTCATCCACCCCACACAACCAGGCCAGCCAAACGGCAGAGACGCTGCTGGTGCTGCCCTGGGAGGAACCATCTCTCGGCCCATCCACCTGCTGGGAGGTGATGTGTGGGCCTGGCCTGTGCCCTCCTCTTGCTCCCCACACCTTAGGTGTCCCTACCTCAGGGGGCCTGGTGGGTATGCCAGGGAGGGCAGCACAGGTGCCTTCCTGCAGGGTGGCAAAGGGGGTCCACTTCCCCAGAGTAGACCCGGCCCCGGGTGACTCCCCAAGCCTCTCTGGGATGGGGCGCTGCACTTGCTCCCAGAACGAGGAAGCCGCTGAGGACGGTTCCTCTCCCCTGTACTGCAGGGCGCCTACCTGGGGATAGGCTGGGATGTGGGCACCACGGGGACGAACTTGGGGCAGTTGGCCATCTGCTCCTGGACCTTTAGGCAGGACGAAATGTGGACTCTCATCTTTGCCAGGGTCACCTGGGAGACAGGGCAGGGAGGGCAAGGCGGTCCTGAGAATCTGGAAGGGCCGTCCTGGGGAGGCTGAGACCTCAGGTGTCCAGGACCAGAGAACTGTAAGCAAGTGTCTGTGTCGCCAGCAGCAGAGGGATCCGGTCCCTTCTGCTGCTAAAACAATCACAGGCAATGGGCAGCCACCACTCCATGGCCAAAAGCAAATCACTGCAGGATGATCTGGCTGAGGGCAGAAACCTGGCTGGAGAAGGGTGGTGGGAAACAGGCAAGGAGACCTCTGGCGCCTACGGGAGTTCAAATACTTGCTCCAGAAAAAGGAAGAGGCCAGGTGGAGGCCACTCAGAAATGCCCCAGGCTGGGGACAGATGGTCCGTGGGACTGAGGGGCAAGCCGGGGATGCTTCCATGGGGGCAGGGCGCCATCCTCCACCCACAGCACACTCACTGTCCAGGGCAATAGGTCACAAGACCGCAGGTGCCTGAGATCCTCCTGGACACAAGCCTAGCACCCAGCTCTGCCCAGGGCTGCTGGACTCCAAGGGACGCGCCACATCCCAGCAAGGTGCTGGGAGACAGTCACATCTGAAGACAGATTAGAGAACCGTGCCGCTGTGGTGTGGGGGAGGCCGCTCTGCATGTGACCCATTCTGATCCTTTCTGTCTGCCCAGGAGAGAGGAACTCTGAGCATGGGAGAGACGGGAGCTGCCCAAGCACCCGAGGCCACAGCCTGCTCAGCGGCACCACTCTGGAGTCCAGGGCAGCCCCTGGACATCTGGACCTTTGACCTCGAGGACAAACCACCGAGGGGCCACGTACCAGTGTGAGTGCTTCATAGAACTTATTAACCTGAGATGTGGCAATGTCGGGAAATGCAAATGCAAAATCAATTCTAGCTGCTCAGTCCTATGGAAGCCACTGAAAGAAAGGGGCACTAGCTGGGCCCTCTCCACCCTGAAGTGGATATGCCAGGGAGGGCCATGGGGTGTGGGCCAGGCTCCAGGACAGGATGGAGATGGGGGCCAACAAGGCCTATGACAAGCTGCATGCCCTTAGGCTGCTCTGATGTGGGTGTGTCAGTGCCCATCAGCCCGGCTCTGGCACTCCTGGCAGCTGGAGGGTGCTTGGCCCTTAGATGTCCTTGACTCTGCCTATCGCCCTTGTGACCTTGCAGCCCCCAGCGCTGTCCCCAGTGTCGGCTGGCGGGGAAGGTTTCAGCTCAGGTCCCTAGTCCCTACCCTGGCCACAACCCACATGGGTTCCCCTGGCCCGGGCTAGGCGGCTCTGACAGTGCTGCCCCCATCGGGCTGGCCCCCCCAGCTGTCACCACGGGAAGTGAGAGATGAAAACGGGAGGGGAGGGGAGGGAGGCGCCGGGGCCGGCTTCCTGGTGCAGAAGCAGAGACTGTGATTACTCAACAGGAAAGAGAGATGGCCCCGGCCCCCGCCCTCTGTGGAACCCGTGGGCTGAGGCTGCCCATCGAGTGACCCCCGGCTCCAGGACGGCCCGAGCAGGCGGGTACCTTTTTGTTGCAGCCTCGACAGGGCGCTTTGTAGGACGAGAGCTGCTTCTCCACGTGGGTGGCCTTGTCCACCTTCTTGGGGTCGAAGGGCAGGCGGCAGAGTGGGCACAGTGGGGACGGCACCTGCAGGCAGGGCTGGAGGCACTCCCCGCAGAACCTGCAGGGCACAAGGGCCTGAGTGCCAGCCCGCCGCTGGGGTCTCCCGAACCGCACCGCAGGCCTCTCTCGGGGCCCTTCTTAGGACCCAGCATTTGTGGGGTCCACAGGGGCAGCTCCCCCTACTGCTATCGCCGTCTCTGGAAATGGTCACTCCTATGTCCAAGGCCCACCAGCTGGACGGGACCCATCTGCCTAAAGGGTGGCCCCGGTCCTTCCTGACAGTAGGGCCCTGTGGTTTTCTGGCTAGGGGCAGAGCCGTGGCTATGGCTGTCCCCACACGTGGGCCAGAGGAGCTCCCATAGGCAGGAGCCTCGCGCTTGGCCTACCAGGTTTACCCTCACATGGCAACAACTGGGTGGGCTGCAGGGCACAGGGACAGCCCGGGAACTCTGGAAACTCCCCCAGTTCCACCCTCTGGAGGATAAAACCTCAAACAATTGTGGGAAAGGAAACTGCCAGGCCCCAGGGGCTCTAGACGCATTGGACAGGGAAGGGCCAAAGCCAGCCAAGTGGCAGCACACCCTGAGGCTGGGTGGCAGTCACCAGGCTTGGGACAGCTTCGCAGGCAGGAGGGGGTCCTGCTCCACCTAGGTGGAGGCTCGGGTCCTGGGCACCGTTGGGGCACCTGAGGCTCCCATGGGCCCTGACTCTCGGCACTGCCCCTGGAGACATCACATCGTGAGGACAGACTGAGAGTCCCGCAGCCCCATGTGCACTCCAGGCTCCGGCAGCAGGGGCTTCCTTGGGCTCACACACCCTCCTGCTGGTATCTACAACAGCCTCCCACTCTGCAGATGCACACACCCCTTGGAGGGGAGCACCACGAGCCAGCGGGAGCACCACGAGCCAGCGGGAGCACCACGAGCCAGCGGGAGCACCACGAGCCAGCGGGAGCACCACCAGCCAGCAGGAGCACCAGGCGCGAAAGCCTCCAGCGCAGGCACAGAGAAGGAGCTTAATACCAGGGCAGCCATATCCGGCCTCGTGAGGAGCACAATGGGGACAGCTGAGCTGCGGCAAGGAGCTGGAACTGAGGCGGAGCCCCTCAGCCCCAGGAAGGCTGCAGGACAGGGGGCGTGCAGGGCTGGTGCAGGAGCCCCACTGGACAGAGGGGCTGTGGGCAGGCCCTGAGTTCACAAACGACTCAGTTGAATTCAGGGCCAGAGTCCTCTTTGCTGTCAAGAGATTTCCACATCCCTCTCAAGAAAAGGTCCTTCCTGCAAGGAGGAAGGCTGAGGACCTCAGGCAAAGGCGGCCAAGTGGGCATCTTAAGTCCCTCCTGCTGTCCCCCAGGCCCTCTTTCCCACCACTGGATTCGCACGGAGCCACCACCTAGCTGGCGGCTCCCACATTAAACTTTGTGTGAAAGAAAGTGGGACTCCGCTTGAGACCTGTCAGAAAGTGAACAAGCCTTTTCCTGCAAAGAGGTTGCTCACCTTACCCGAAGCCTCACCAGGCGCCCCGGCAGGTCTGCGGAGGAGACACCCACACCAGGCGCCCCAGCAGGTATTTCCAGGGTCATCCCTGGCACTGACCCCTGGATTCCAGCCAGGGGGTCCGCCTACTTTGCCTGATCACGGGAGGAAGGTGTTGGCAAGATGCACCACATGGGGAGGCCTCAGGGAGACCCCCATACTCAGGCAGGGAGAAGTGGAAACAGCCCAGGTGCCCGTCGGTAAACGCGTGAAGAGACAAAGTGTGGCATGCACACGCACGGAAAGGGCGTTCGGCTAGGAAGAGGCGCCACGCACTAGGAGGCCTGGAAAACAGTGCAGGGCAGACAGCAAGCACGGCCCACCCGTGTCGTAGGAGTCCACTCACACTCAACGTCCAGCAGAGACAAACCCAGTGACCAGAAAGCAGAGGAGTGGTTGGCAGGCGAGGGGGAGGGCCCTGGGTTTCTTTCTGGGGTGGAAAGAATCTTCTAGAATTGCGTTGATTGTTGCATAATTGCAAACACACTGGAAACGACTGGACGGTGCACCTCCCAAGTGAACCCCGAGCTGTCAGAGACCAGGGGAGTCTCGGCTGCACAGCACGGCCATGGGCTGAGGGGAAGGAAAGGGTCCCGGGCAGAGCTTGGGAAGACAGGAAAGGTGCCCAGAAGGTTGGCTGGGAGGAAGACAGCCTCGTCCTCCCCAGAAGGACTCAGGGAAGACACAAGAGGGAACCCAGGGCAGCTGGGCCCAAGGAGCAGGAGGCAGAACGAGGCACCCGCACGGTGGATGCACTATCAGCCTAGTTTCCAGTGACGGCCAGCCTGGTGTTCAGAGAGCCAGCAGCCGGGAGCAGTGCCCGCCTCCCCCACAGGAAGTTCCTGTCTGCACCCACCCAGGGGCTTGTGCTGAGCAACTTCTCCGCTGAAGGAAGTGGCTGAGGGCGATGGGTGTGGGGGCGTCAACAGCCTTGCAAAGGGAGGGGCGATCACGCACTGGCCCTCCCAGCAGACACCCGGCTGCTGATGTGTCTCCTACACTGGCCGCTGCACGAGCTGAAGAGCTAGGACGGCCCGTGCTTCAGGGATCTGCCTGGCTGGCAGGCCAGCACCCTCAGCAAGCCCCAGAGCTGTCTTGCACGGGTGGAGGCTGCTCTCACAGCCCTTCCAGACAGGTTCATGATCACGCGTGTCCTGGCCCACAGGCTTCTGGTTACAGAGATGGCTCACTGCTAGGACTGTCCCCTGAATGACAACAGCTCCTGCTGGGCCCCAGGGGGCCTCCTGCCCGAGGGCTAGAGCAGGGTGCATGCCCCCACACTGGGATACTCTTGCCATGAGAGATCTACCCTGGAGGAGGAAGCTGCTCTGGTTGGGGGGCTTGCAGAGGGGACAGAACCAGACCAACAACAGACTTCCGAAGGGAACCCGAAGAGCCTTTAAACTTTCTGTGGTCATTTGCATGCATGCCTTAGCAACACCAACAAGAAACAGAAAGTTAGAAGCAGAGAGAGAACAGCCAGAAAACAAAAGCCAGTAGGAAAAGTCGGGGAGAAAAATCTTTGAAAGGCAAAGGCTGTGTGAAAAGCTCTTGCAGTGAGACTAGGAAGGTTATCAAATTCTACCAAGAGAAGCGTGGGGGAGGGGAGCTTGTAGGAAAGATGCTCCAAATTCCATGGAGTTCTGGATTCTGTGTTACGGAAACCACATTTTAGGAAAAGACGTATTTGCAAAGGGCAAATACCAGTTTGTGCAGGCTAAGAAAGTGGAGGTGCCGTGGGCAGCCACAGCAGGGTGAAGGTGTCGACACCCAAAGCCTACGGGAGGCTTTTCTAAAACGAGGCCTAAGTCAAGCCTCAGTGCTCAGTAACAGATGAGAAAGTGCAAAAGGCACCTTCAAACACCCGGTACTACCTGCTCCCAAGAAGGAAGTCCCACCAGGCGCGGTGGCTCACGCCTGTCATCCCAGCACTTTGGGAGGCTGAGGCGGGCAGGTCACCAGAGGTCAGGAGTTCGAGACCAGCCTGGCCAACATGGTGAAACCCCATGTCTACTAAAAATACAACAATTAGCCATGCATGGTGGCGGGTGCCTGTAATCCCAGCTACTCAGGAGGCTGCGGCAGAAGGATCACTTGAACCCAGGAGGTGGAGGTTGTGGTGAGCCGAGATGGTGCCACTGTGCTCCAGCCTGGGTGACAAGGGCAAGACTCTCTCAAAAAAAAACCCGTTCAGAGGCTGCCCCACCAAAATGTCACAGCTAAGTGAGATGGAGGAGCAGGGGCAGAGCCTTTAGCAGCCTCACAAGAGAAGTAGGTAGAGCTGTCCCAGCGTGGGCAGGCGCCTGTGCCGCCTGACACAGGTAATGAAGGCAGCTCTGCATCCTGACACTGGCCCAGCCACCTCCGTGGGTGACCAGCACACACCCACCTAGCAGTCCCAGCTCCCTCTGTACCAGGAGCCTCTGAAGTCAGCTGCCTTTGCTTGCAAAATGTTCAAGAGCCTCCTACCAGCCTGGGTGCACCCCCCTCCACTCCACCACCTCAGCAGCTTGGATGTCTGCGGGGAAGCCCTCCTGCTCTCCCTGTACCCTGCCACTGCTAATTGTGCTCAAGAGCCGTATTATTCAGCACTTAGGAGAGAGCAGACACTCTGATCTCGGCTTCCTCCCAACGGGGCTGGCAGTTCCAGAATACTTGAACACAGCTCTCCACCAGGAGAGCCACGTCCTCGAGTTTCTGTTCCTGAAACACCCTAGAGGAGCCGGCTGTGAGCCCTGGCGCAGCTGGAAACCCCAGCAAGGTGGTCAGGGTCTGCTCCTCTGTGGACCAGCCTGCCTGGCTACTCAGTGATCGGTGTGACCCAAGTTCTCCTTCGAACAAAACATAAGAACATCAGACTCCAAACAAGCCCCTCTAAACTTTAGGAAACTTCTTTCCTCTGTAGTCAAAACAGGCAGACAGCGGGTCCGAACAAGAGTTGATAGCAAAAGCCACAAGTCATTTATTTACAGCTGCCCATTCCAGCCCCACAAGCCCAAATCCACCACCACTAGCGGAGCGGTGGCACCTGCTGCCCTCTGAGTACCCGAGCGCCCGCCGCAGCCCCCGGGGACCCCAGGGTTGGGCAGGGCCGCAGGTCGCCCCGTGAACCGAAGCAGCAGTCGCACCGGCGCCTGCGGCTGGCGCGAAGGAGGTTGGGCGGAGGATGAATGCGCCCAGAAGGGCAGCGGCGGCGCCGCACAGGGGAACCCGGACCCCACGCGACCCGAGGCCCCGCGCGCCCAGTCCGGGGCTGCACCGGGACGGCCGCCGGCCTCGCGACCCCTCCCGCGGCGGGGCACGGCCCCCTCCCCGCGGCCCCCGGGCGGGCGCGCTCACGTGTGGCCGCAGCTGCCGATGGCCACGGGCCGGTGATAGACCTCCAGGCAGATGGGGCAGGTGTACTGCGCCTCCAGGCCGCTGTCGCCGCCCGCCGGCCCGGCCGGTGGCTGCCGCTGCTGAGCCGAGGCCACCAGGCTGCGGAACATCGCCATCCCGGGGCCAGGCCCGCGCCGCCCGCCTCCCGCTGTCCTGGCCCGGCCCGGCCCGCTCGTCACGGCCGTTACTGCGCCGCGCTGACGTCATCGGAGGGCGCCGCCCCCAGCCGCGCTTCGCGGCCGTCACTGCGCCGCGCTGAAGTCATCAGGGCGCGCCCTCGCGCTGTCGGCACCGCAGTCTGCGACGGGATCCGGCGTGCCCATGTGTCAGGTGGGCGAGGACTACGGGGAGCCGGCGCCTGGGGAGCCGACCCCGGCGCCGCGGCCTAGGTAAGAGCTGGCGGCCGGACCCGCCAGGCCGCCCCTCGCCTTCCCGCCGCACTCCTGCCCCGAAGGGTCCCGGCTGGGCTTTGCCGTTGCTTCGGGAACCCCGCGTGGAGGGCGGGACCTGGCTCCCTGGCACTTGGGGAATGCCTGTCAAGCGGTGAGGAGCACCTAGAAGGGGGCTTACTCCACCGGTTCGCACCTCTCATCCTGATAGCCACGGGGGGCGGCTCTGCCGCTGACAGTGCTGTCCTTATTCGGAGCGATCTGGTTCCGTGAAGCTGTCTCCCCTCCCCGTGTCAGCCTTGGGAGACTGAAAAGCGGTCTTTATGTGCCCCCTGAGCCGGCTTTTCTAGGCTAAACATCCCCTTAGAGCCTTTGTTTTTCTTGAAGTTTGGACAAAACACAAGCGTGGGTTTTTGTGTGTACCGCGGTGCCTTCCTTTGACCCAACTCAGGGTGAGAATCAGGAGCTGTCTCCCCAAAGCCCACTAGGGGTGGGGGAGATGTGATCTGTGTTCCTCTCTTCTCCCCCCTCCCATCTCCAAAGCCGTGAACGGAAGTGTGTGAAGTGCAAGGAAGCCCAACCCGTTGTGGTGATACGAGCTGGAGATGCCTTCTGCAGGTGAGGCCTGGAGGTGGCTGAGACCCTGGCAAACGTGGCCTCGCTGAGCAGACAGGATAGCCCCAGCCTGTGAGGCTTTATTTCTTCCTTTTAAAAACACTTACTTTATGCCTGCTTCTGATGTGGCCCCCGGTGCCCCTGGTGTTGAAGTGGAGGCGAAAGCGTTGGTTTACTGCTTGGGAAACAATTTCCCATGATCTAGCCACAGATCCGCTGATGAGGTTTCTGATGGAGCTTATGGGGACGGTTGGAAGTGGGGCCGTGATGTCTAGATTGGAATAAGGTGTAGGAGGAGTGGGCATTTGGGGGCAGCTGGAATACATCTAGGGGTGGATGGTCTGGGTGAAAGTGTTTCATCTGATGTAAGATGCTTGTTTCACCTGTGGTGGGATAGAGGCTTGGAAGACCTCCAGCTTCCCCCCAGGTGCTTGTCATGTCTTTCTTGGCTTGTAGCCATTGTATTGTTCAGTTGTTTCCACTAGACTCAGCTCCCTGAAGGGAGGACCAGGTCTCTCTCCATTTAGCCCTCTTAATTCCCAGTGGTTTTGTGTTTTTTTGTTTGTTTGTTTGAGATGGAGGCTCGCTGTGTCGCCCAGGCTGGAGTACAGTGGTGCGATCTCAGCTCACTGCACCCCCTGCCTCCCGGATTCAAGTGATTCTCCTGCCTCAGCCTCTCGAGTAGCTGGGATGACAGATGCCTGCCACCATGCCCGGCTAATTGTTTTTGTATTTTTAGTAGACACGGGGTTTCACCATGTTGGCCAGGCTGGTTTTGCACTCCTGACCTCAAGTGATCCGCCTGCCTCGGCCTCCCACAGTGCTGGGATTACAGGCATGAGCCACCACACCTGGCCAAGGTAGGTACTTCTTTAACCACCTAGGAGCACCTGAAATTGCCAAGGACACCAGGCTGCCGGGAGAATTCACTGAGGAGAGGCTGCTGTGGCCAGCAGGGCCCCTGCTGAGGCCAGAGCTTTTGCTCTGCTGTGCTTGCTGGTCCTAAGGAACAGTGGGGAGCCAGCTCCCCAGGGGAAGGCCTTAGGAGTCTAAGTTGAGCTGGGCTCCCCAGGGATCATTCAGATCAGCACGTGGGAGAAACTTTGGCCTTCCCTGACCCACAGGGGACAGTATGGTTTCAGGAGCCCAGACGCAGCATGTCCCCGTGGACCCACCATGCTTGAATCCTAGCTGGTGGTGTAGGGCGCACAGGCTCTCCTGGTCCACAGTGAGGAGGTGAAGCCCAGCACCTGTGTCTCCTTGTGTGAGACTCCCCATGCCCAAAGCTCTGTCCTGGGGTCACTTCCCATGTTCCAGCCTTGACACTTGCCAGTTACCTGCAGTCCTTCGCCTGGCATCTTGCTGTTAAACACAGACTTGCTTTACTGTCTGTAAAGGAACCACAGGGGGGTCATTCGGCCTCATGTACGTGGTAACCATTCAGCGTGGGGAGGGACTGCTGTGGACACTGCGTGTGTCTGACGGGAAGGGACTTGGAGCCCCAGCTGCAGGGCGACTCTTGCAGTGGCATTGCCTGCTCTGTACCAGGTGCTGCTCTTCACCCTGCCTGCCAGGATTGCAGGGAGCTTTAAAATGTTGATTCCTAGGCCTCACCCCTAGACATTTTGACTTAATTGGTTTGTGTGATTCTAATAGACAGCCAGGGCCAAGAACCTCTGACCTAGTGAGCCAGAGTCAGATGGCTGGAAAGTTTATTATGAACAAAGATTATAGCTGGGCGGCCGGGCGCAGTGGCTCACACCTGTAATCCCAGCACTTTGGGAGGCCGAGACGGGCGGATCACGAGGTCAGGAGATCGAGACCATCCTGGCTAACATGGTGAAACCCCGTCTCTATTAAATATACAAAAAGTTAGCCGGGCGTGGTGGCGGGCACCTGTAGTCCCAGCTACTCGAGAGGCTGAGGCAGGAGAATGGCGTGAACCTGGGAGGTGGAGCTGGCAGTGAGCCGAGAGGGCACCACTGCACTCCAGCCTGGGCGATAGAGCAAGACTCCATCTCAAAACAAAAAAAAGGTTACAGCTGGGCACAGTGGCTCACACCTGTAATCTCAGCACTTTGGGAGGCCCAGGCAGGAGGATCACTTAAGGCCAGGAGTTCGAGACCAGTCTGGGCAACATGATGAGACCTTGTCTCTACAAAAAATACAAAAATTAGCCAGGCATGGTGGCATGTACCTGTAACCTGTAGTCCTATCTACCTGGGTGGCCAAGGCAGAAGGATCACATGAATACATGGGTTTGAGGTTGCAGTGAGCTATGATTGTGCCACTGCACTCCAGCCTGGGTGACAGATCAAGACCCTCTGTTTTTTTTTTTTTTTTTTTTTTTTTTTGAGATGGAGTCTCGCTCTTTCGCCCAGGCTGGAGTGCAGTGGTGTGATCTTGGCTCACTGCAAGCTCCGCCTCCTGGGTTCATGCCGTTCTCCTGCCTCAGCCTCCCAAGTAGCTGGGACTATAGGCACCCACCACCATGCCCAGCTAATATTTTGTATTTTTAGTAGAGATGGGGTTTCACCGTGTTAGCCAGGATGGTCTTGATCTCTTGACCTTGCAATCCACCTGCCTCGGCCTCCCAAAGTCTGGGATTACAGGTGTGAGCCACCACACCCGGCCAAGACCCTGTCTCTTAAAAATGCAGTTCCCGGGCCTGGAAGTCCTGATTCTGTGGGATTAGGGGAGGAGCCCAGGCCACTCTGTGAGTGAGCCTCTCAGCCATTTCTGGCCCAGTTGAGCCCAGCACACTCAAGATGCCAGCTCTGGGGCCCCAGGATACAGAGCCCTCGCTGTGGCCCCTCCATTTCTGCAGTTCACCCCAAAGAGCTGGTGGCTTTATGTGGTGGGTCTTTTTTATGGGGTCTGGGTTGCCCTTGCCCTGTGAATGCCTAAGTCCGTCCACTCTACCAGCTGGGCCATTCTGAGCACCTGTAGGGAGGGGGATGCCTGGGCTCTAGCCCCTCAATGGTTGGATGCAGCCTCCATGGCTGTGCAGTTTGTACCTGGTGGGGTTGTGGGAGGAACCAGTGAACCTCATGTTCACTGCCAGAGGGGCCCCAGCCCCGCCCCTTTCACCAGTCTCGGGGCAGGCCCTGGATGCAAAGATGCTGCTTTGGAAGATGGAAATCGGTAAAGGACGTCGTCCACCGTGCAGGGAGCATGCGGCTCCCTCATCTCAGGTCTGTGTTTCAGGGACTGTTTCAAGGCCTTCTACGTCCACAAGTTCAGAGCCATGCTGGGCAAGAACCGGCTCATCTTTCCAGGCGAGAAGGTAGCGTCTGGGCCCCGGGGGTCTGACTGAGCAGCCTGGCCCCTCGAGGGGCCCTCCCACAGGCAGCCTGGCCTGCTGCAGCCCGCCAGCTCCTCCCTGGCCTTTGAGGGCAGACTTGATGTCCTGGATGTCCATGAGGTGGGGTGTCTGCCCGTGTTGGAGGTGCGGTGCCCTGAGTGATGTTTTTTCTCCCCCAGGTCCTCTTGGCGTGGTCTGGGGGGCCTTCGTCCAGCTCCATGGTCTGGCAGGTCCTTGAGGTGCGTGTTCACCACCCCCTGGGCCCGGGCTGCTGGGCTGAGCTTCGGGCTGGGGCCTTCCCTTCTCAGCCTGCTGAGGGGCTCTTGGTTGGGGCTAGAGAGCAGCCCACCCCGCGGCCTGGACACCTGGAGGGTTCTCAGATGTGTTTACAGCAGGTGCACAAATCAGAAGCTGTGTCCAGAGTGCGTGTGTGCAGCCCACTTGACTTCTATCCGTTTGCTCAGCCGGCGTAGAAACGCAGTCAGTGGAAAGCGGCGTCTTGGCTCAGCCTCGTGTGACCAGAGGGAAGATCAGGAAGGGAGGGGGGGTGTTGCCAGGAGAAGCGAAGGGAGCAGCATTTGAGGTGGAGGGGACGGCACATGCAGGGAGGCGGAGGTGGGCTCAGGCTGCACACAGGACTCAGCTGGGGGGGGTGGGGCTGTGTGCGTGGCGCATCAAGGGGCGGCTCAGGAAGTCCGAGGCAGGTCAGGCCTCTCAGGAGGGCACAGGAGTGGGATGTGCTTGGTTTCTCCGCACTCCCAGTGAGAGGTGCAGACCGCAGGAGGCTGCTTCTGTGGGGCGGGTGGCTGAGAAGGGGGAGTCGTTGGCTCTGCCGGGGTGAGAGGTGGGTGTTGGTCTGAGGATGGGCGCACTGCACGGCGCTGCTGAAATCAGTTTTCTGTTTTCTGAGGTCCGCTGAACCTGCCAGGAGGGTGTTAGAAGGGAACTGGCCCAGCCCTCTGTAACAGTGCTGCTGCCCTTCCTGTGCCCGGCGGCGCCCCTGCCTCTCACAGGCTGTTGCTTTCTGCTCGTGAGAGCGAGTGCTTCCTTAGTGGTCAGAAGTGTGTGGGATGGTGACACAGTGGCCCTGTAACCCCAGCCCCCTCTCCTGGGACCAGCTGGTGGGGGGCGTGTTTTACCAGGGGGGTGAAGACCCCCAGGCTACTCTTTAAAACAAGTCGGGCATGCAGCCTTTGCCTGTTAGACCTGCCTGGCACCTGAGTCTGAATGGCTTATGTCCACTAAACGCAATGGCAGGGCAAGGCCACTTCACCTTCCAGGACGGCGTTAAATCCAGATGAAGAATGTTCGGAGCGGGAAAGGTGTTCTGTGGCTTATGGCTGGGGGCTGAGTCCCTGCCGCTTCTCCCTCCAGGGCCTGAGCCAAGATTCTGCCAAGCGACTGCGCTTTGTGCCGGGGGTCATCTTTGTTGACGGTATGTGGGGCCATTGCTCCTGCTAATCCCTGGCCGCTTAGGGTATGCCTTGCGGACGCTGCCTCTGGTAGAACGTGTTGAGCTGCTGGTGTGGCCCCTGCACTGAGGCCCTGGTGGGTAAATTTCCCTGGAGGAGGCAGTAGATGTGTCCATCATTAGGTGACACCACTGTTCCTGGAGTCTGAGAACATCTTTAGAAAGTTGGGGGTGGGAGCAGGAGCGGCGGTGGCCCAGCCCCATCGTGGAGTCTGGGGACAGAGAAGGGGAGTTAAGTGCTGGTGGTGAGGGGGGTGCAGGGGCCGACTCCCGACCGTTGCTCCTGCAGAACGAGCTCCTGGGTGTTCCCGGTAGCGCTGAGGTCAGCCACAAGGGAGAACCCCCTGCCCAAAGGAAAATGGCGACACCCCACAGCTCCGCCAGGAAGTGCCGCCCTGCAGAGCAAGGCCTTTAGGGGTTTCCCCAGGTGGAGGTGGCCCCGTGCCCTGCCCTGCCTGGCTCTGTGAGCCCTGACTCTTTCTGCCTGGGTTTTTCAGAGGGAGCAGCCTTTGGCAAGAGTCTAGAGGAGAGATCAAAGACCCTGGCCGAAGTGAAGCCCATTCTGCAAGCAACTGGGTTACCATGGCATGTGGTGGCCTTAGAGGAGGTGGGGGGGCTGTCCCTGGAAAGGGGTCCTGGAGGGGACCTCTGGGGGGCACCTGCCCGTGTCCCGGGCCTCCCTGCCCTCTGCCTTTTCCCAGAAGGTGGGGCTGTCGGTGGGGGGTGGGGGGCACCTGCCCATGCCCCAGCCTCATTGCCCTCTCCTGCATCTTGGAAGGTGGGGCTGTCTGTGGGGGGCACCTGCCCATGTCCTGGGCCTCCCTGCCCTCTCCCTTGTCCCAGAAGGTGGGGCTGTCGGTGGGGGGTGGAGGGCACCTGCCCGTGTCCCAGCCTCATTGCCCTCTCCCGCATCCTGGAAGGTGGGGCTGTCTGGGGGGGGGGCACCTGCCCATGTCCCCAGCCTCACTGCCCTCTCCCGCATCCTGGAAGGTGGGGCTGTCTGGGGGGGGCACCTGCCCATGTCCCCGGCCTCACTACCCTCTCCTGCATCCTGGAAGGTGTTCAGTCTGCCCCCGTCGGTGCTTCGGTGCTCTGCCCAGGAGCCGGCAGGATCCGAGGGGGCCTACAAGGCGGCTGTCAACAGCTTCCTCCAGCAGCAGCATGTGCTGGGGGCCGGGGGTGGTCCTGGCCCGACTCAAGGGAAGGAACAGCCACCCCAGCCCCGACTGGACCCCCAGAGCCTGGCAAGCCCTCCTGCCGCTGCCCAGCCCGAGGCTCTTTCCCAGCTGTTCTGCTCGGTGAGGACACTGACGGCCAAGGAGGAGCTTCTGCAGACACTGCGGTGAGGCCCCGAGAGCCCCCCCTTCCCTGGGCCCTGAGCCCCCAGGTCCCTGAGAGTTCCCCTTCCCTGGGTCCTGGCCCCCCAGACCCCTGAGAGTCCCCTTTCCCTGGGTCCTGGCCCCACAGACCCCTGAGAGTCCCTCTTCCCTGGGCCCCATACCCCCCAGGCCCCTAAGAGTACCTCTTCCCCAGGTACTGACCCCCCCAGATCCCTGAGAGCCCCTCTTCTCCGGGTCCTGGCTCCCCAGACCCCTGAGAGTCCGCCTTCTCTGGGCCCTATACCCCCCCAGGCCCCTAAGAGACCCCCTTCCCCAGGTCTTGACCCCCCCCAGACCCCTGAGAGCCCCCCTTCCCCAGGTCTTGGCCCCCCAGGCCCCTGAGATGCTCTGTGCTTTAGGACCCACCTGATCCTGCACATGGCCCGAGCCCACGGCTACTCTAAGGTCATGACTGGGGACAGCTGCACACGCTTGGCCATCAAGCTCATGACCAACCTGGCGCTGGGTCGAGGGGCCTTCC
The DNA here is from genome assembly GCF_043159975.1 of Macaca nemestrina. NCBI lineage: Eukaryota > Metazoa > Chordata > Mammalia > Primates > Cercopithecidae > Macaca > Macaca nemestrina. The sequence continues at coordinate 87,657,273 of NC_092142.1, forward strand.
TGGCCTGGGACACGGTAGGCAGGGACCTGGGTGTTCAGGAGGCCCATCCCCACCTTCACCCCTTCGACCACCTTCACTGGAGAGCAGCCTCTCGTGTATCAGTCCTGCAGCCTCGCGGATGGTTGTGGGATGGAGGTCTGTGACCTCCCCCAGCTGGCAGGGGAGGAGGGAGGAGCACATTCCGGCCTTGACCTCGACCACACAGCCCCCGCCTCCCCCAGGGCTTCTCGGATGAGCGGCACGGGGACGTGGTGGTGGTGCGGCCCATGCGGGACCACACCCTGAAGGAGGTCGCTTTCTACAACCGCCTGTTCTCCGTCCCTTCTGTTTTCACACCAGCCGTGGACACCAAGGTGGGCCATGTGGACGGAGCAGCCTCTCTCACCACTGACACTAGGGTGGGCCTTGTGGGCTGGGCAGCCTCTCACAGGCTCAGGTCACCAGCACACCTTCAGTGACTCCTGCTGTATTCCCCCAGCAGTGCCGCATCCTCTCATCCGCCCTGTGCCCTGAGGGCGTGGGGTTGACAGGAGGACCCCACAGTGGGTGCACTGCTGAAGCCGGTTCTCTGGCTGCCTTGAGCCGTCGCAGCAAAGCCAGATCCATGTGGGCCAGCAGTGTGGAACCCATGGCACCTGCCCTGGGGACTCTCTGCCCCAGCCTGGGGCTGGCCTCTGGGCTTTCCCATAGCCCCCAATCTGATTGTCTCTAGGCCCCTGAAAAGGCCAGCATCCACCGGCTGATGGAGGCCTTCATCCTCAGGCTGCAGACCCAGTTCCCCTCCACTGTCAGCACTGTGTACAGGTGTGTGCGGGTGTGTACAGGTGTGTGTGGGTGTGTGCGGGTGCTGAGCTCACCGCTCGTGCTCAGGCCAGGGCTTAGGGTGGAGCCGCAGCCCGTGCAATTCACCTGCTCCTCCCACACCCTGGCCACAGGACAAGTGAGAAGCTAGTGAAGGCCCCCAGGGACGGCCCTGCTGCCGGCGACTCCAGCCCCTGCTGCCTCCTCTGCATGTGTGCCCTGGATGTCGACGCGGCTGGTCTGTGTATCATGCTCTTGGGGTGATGGGGGAGGGAGCTAGGGAGTGGGTGTGGGGGCTCAGCAGCCCCAGGCTCCCTCAGCCCCTTTCTGCTTGCAGACAGTGCCACGGCTTTTGGGGCTCAGACCTCACGTCTCTCCCAGATGCAGTCGCCCACCTCCCTGACAGAGACCCGGACACCCCCGGGGCCCTGCTGTTCTCCAGGGGTGGGCCGGGTCCAGGGCTGTGGCCAGGGGGCCTGCAGGAGGTGAGTCCCTGTCCCTGCCACACATGGCCAGCTGCATGGGGGGAGAGGGACCTGCCCTTACCCCACAGTGCACAGCACTGAGGTGCCAAGGTGGGCACAGCGAGCTCTGCTCCCGCAGGGAGGACCCCCAAGCCTGCATCGAGGAGCAGCTGTGCTATAGCTGCCGCGTGAACATGAAGGACTTGGTGAGTGCATGCCCACCTGCCCCGGGCCAGGCTTGGGGACGTGGGAAGGCCGTCCCCTCGAGGGGGTGCTGGCAGATTTTGTGGCCCCTTGACACTGGCCTCTGTTGCAGCCCTCACTGGACCCCCTGCCGCCGTACATCCGGGCCGAGGCGCAGCTCCGCACACACAGGTACTGAGGCCCCCACTGCTGTGGCGTGTGGGGCAGGGGCCTCGGGGCTGGTGCCCACTGCAGCTTTCTCTCTAGGGCCTGGGTCTTGCAGGAGATCCGGGACTGTCTGATTGAGGACAGTGACGATGAGGCAGGCCAGAGCTGAGCCTGAGGAGGTGCTTGACGAGACAGCAGGTGGTGGCCGCCTGGTGCAGGGCCCAGCACACTGGAGCTGGAAGGCAAGGACGGGGGACTGGCCTCCGATTGTCCATTTGTATAAATAAAACATTTTTAATTAAAAAACTCTACAGTACATGTAGCGGGTGGCAGCACCACCCTGGCCATGGGGATGCAGTGTCCTCCTCTGACAGCAGCATCAGGGCTCAGGCAGGCCGGGAGGATGCATCACAGCTGGCGGCCTTGGATGGGGCAGTGGCTCCCCCGGCCTGAGGAGTGCCTCCCCCTGTGGCCACGCTGCCCAGCAGGCCGGCTCCTTCCCTCTCGGGCGCCAGCAGCAGCTCCTACTCCTTCTCACGAGTCCACTTGATCATGGTCTCTGGTGAGCGGTAGAGGAAGATGAGCTTGGCGTACAACTCCTCCTCCAGCTCCAGCTCACGAGTCTCCCGCACCAGGAAGATGTCCTGGCAGAGCTTGAGGATACGGTCCACGCACGGCAGCTCCTCAAACATGATGGAGTGTGAGATCTCGCTGAAGAATCCACGCACGAACTTGCCGATGACCAGCACGATGGAGACATACAGCCCCATGATCCTGCGGGGGAAGCTGGTGAGTCCTGGGGCCGCCCGGAGCCCCCTGAGCTGCGGGGTGCCCCCCAGCCACTCACTCACCCGTAGCCAGCCAGGAAGCCGAGGCTCGGTGGGCTGACTTTGTCACTGAAGATGACCATGGGCAGCAGGTTGCAGTCGGTCCGGCACTCCTGCAGCTCGATGACCCACCATTCAAGGAAGCCGGTGGCCCCAGCACCCTGCTCCCTCCGCAGCTGGATGCGCACGCCGAGGTAGTCGGCCTCCTCGTCTGGGGCGGAGCGAGGAGACGGTTGGGGCCGCAGCCACCCCTCTCTGGCCTCCCGCAGCCCCGGCGCCCGTCACCCCTCCTCTCTGGCCTCCCGCAGCCCCGGCGCCCGTCACCCCTCTCTGGCCTCCCGCAGCCCCGGCGCCCGTCACCCCTCCTCTCTGGCCTCCCGCAGCCCCGGCGCCCGTCACCCCTCCTCTCTGGCCTCCCGTAGCCCCGGCGCCCGTCACCCCTCTCTGGCCTCCCCCAGCCCCGGCGCCCGCACTCACTGGGCTGCAGCTGCTTCACAGGGTTGGCTTCGGGCCCGTTGGGGGCACGGATGTACTTGGGGAAGAGATTTGGGATGACCCTGCAGGGAGGTGCTGGCAGGTCAGGCCTGGCCCAGCCAACCTGGCCCAGCCCTCCTGCCCACCGCCCGGGCCCTTCACTCACACAGACTGGTCCGAGGTGCCCTCGAGCAGGCTGGCCAGCTGCCGCCGTTCAGTGCTGTTGGGGGCCAGGGCCAGCATGTGCTTCTCGTTGGCGTACTCCACGGTGCCTCCCTTGGCCAGGTCCCTGGGGGTGGGAACACAGCGTGACCCACTGTGGTGGGGCCACTCACCCAGGCCCTGCCTCAAGTCCAGGACGCACCTCTGGAAGTTCCAGGTGAAGCGCAGGGTGATGTCAGCCGTGCCGTTGTAGAGCTCCCGCTTCATCTGGGCGCGGCTGGGTGGGCTGATGCGCCACAGCGCCCCGGAGCTGCCCTCGATCTGCGCCGTGACGATGTCCTCAGGGCTGTACTGGCTGATGAACTGCATGGCCAGCTGGGTACAGGTGACACCCTCAGTGACTGCAGCCACCTCCCCCATCCCCCACCAGGCTGTCACAGGGCAGAGGCCACTTACCGGGTGGGGGTCAAACTGCCGGGACAGCTCCTCGTAGGCCTGGGCCGTGAAGGGGATGATGGACGGCTGCTGGGCGCTCATGGTGAACAGCGGCTAGGGGCAGGTATGGGGACACGGGGCCATGAAGATGAGTGTGGAGGAGCCGCTGGGGGTGGCATGCCGCCCTGGCCAGAACCCTCGGGGTAGGAACGGACAGGTGGGCCACACATGCTTACCTCGTAGCCGCCCAGCTTGAGGGTGACGGTGACATCGACGGGCTGGTTGACGACCCCGACCACGGAACGCACCAGCGACATGAAGAGCAGCGGGAACCAGATGATGGCGATGAGGAAGAGGATGATGAGGCCACCCATGCCGTACTTGACGATCTTCTTCTTCTTCTGCCCTTTGGGCTGCGGATATTTCTGGAGGGGAACGACACAGGTCATACGCTCAGCTCTGCCCTTCCTGCAGGTCACATGACTGCATTCTCCAGCTCACCCAGCAGCCCACAAAAGCCCCAGCCTGACCTCAGCATGGCACAGCTGTAGTAATGGCGGGCAGACACAGGCCAGTGGAGAAGAACTGAGGGTCCAGTTGGAACCCAGGGGCCACTGATCTTAGACAAGGGAGCTGTGACCGTTCAGTGGGAACGGTCAACCTTCTCACCACAGTGCAGGCAGCGCCCCAGGCAGGAGAATGAGACGCAACTGCTGCCTTATACCACGTGCCAAAATTTACCTCAAAGTGGATCAAAGAGCTAAACTTCAGAGCTAAAACTATAGAACTTTTAGAAGAAAACGGGCAAATCTTCATGAACCTGGATTTGACAAAGGAAACAAAGTAAACCAGATATTACCAAAATAAATACTCTGTGCTTCTAAAGACGCCATCAAGAGAATGTAAGAGACAGTCCATAGAATTGGAGAAAGTTTCTGTAAATTATATCTGATAAGGGTCTGGCAACCAGAGAATACAGAGAATTCTTCCAACTCAGTCATTTCTAGCTGATGTATCTACAGAAAAACTCTAATAAAAACCCAGCTGCCGGGCGCAGCAGCTCATGCCTGTCATCCCAGCACTCTGAGGTCAGGAGTTCGAGACCAACCTGGCCAAAAATACAAAAACTAGCCAGGTGTCGTGCACACCCGTAGTCCCAGCTACTCGGGAGGCTGAGGTGGGAGAATCGCTTGAACCTGGGAGGCAGAGGCTGCAGTGAGCCAAGATCATGCCACTGCACTTCAGCTTGGGCAACAGAGCAAGATCCTGTCTCAGAAGCCCTGGAGAAAGGATTTGAATAGACATTTCCCCAGAAAAGATACACAAATGGCCCAGCACGTGAAAAGAAACTCAACATAGGTCAACAGGGAACTGAAAAAAGCCCACAGCAAGCCACCTGTTCAGCAGAAATGGCCAGAACAAAGACGACATAGCAACAGGTTGTTGAGGATGTGGAGAAACTGGAACCTCGTGTTGCTGGTGGGCACCTAAGATGGTGGAGCTGCTGTGGAAAACCAGTGGCTCCTCACGATGGAAACCACCACCAGCCCTTCCAGCCCTGGCGTGCAGCCACAGAACCGGGGGCATGGGCACACGTGTACCCTGGCGTGCCTGGCAGCATCATGGGCAACAGCCCCTCAGTCCACACGTTGTGGTCCATCCATGCCACAGAATATCATTTGCCCATAAAAAGGAAGGCCATACTGCCACGTGGGTGGACCTCGAAGACACCATGCTGAGTGAGGAAAGCCAGTCACAAAAGGACAAATGCCGTCTGAGCTCGTTTTCATGAAATATCCGCTGTAGGCAAATCCATAGAACCAGGACCTAGACAAGGGGTTACTGGGGCCAGGGGAGGGGGAAACGGAGTGACAGCCAATGGGCACTGGGTTTTTTCTTGTTACTTTTTTAGAGAGGGTCTCACTCTGTTGCCCAAGCTGGAGTGCAGTGGTGTGAGCAGGCTTAATGCAGCCTTGACCTCCTGGCCTCAAGCCATCCTCCCACCTCGGCCTCCAGAGTAGCTGGGGGCACAAGTGTGCACCGTCACGCCCAGCTAATGTTTATTTTTTTGTAGAAGAGATCTCGCTGCGTTGCCCAGGCTGGTCTTAAACTCCTGGCCTCAACTGATCCTGTCCCTCCTTTGGCCTCCCAAAGCCCTGGGACCATAGGCCTGAGCTGCCATTGCCGGCTAATTTATTTTTACATTTGCTGAGGTGGGGTCCCACTGTGTGGCCCAGGCAGATCTTGAACTCCTGGCCTCCTCGATCTCTTAAAGTGTTGGGATGACAGGTGTGAGCCACTGTGCCCGGCCCAGGGTTTCTTTCTGAAGTGGTGAAAATGCTCTAAAATTGATGATAGTGGCAGATGCTTAACTGCGAATCTTCTAAAAACCCCTGCATTGTACTATTTAAATGGGTGAGTGGTCTGATGCATGAATTATCTCTCAACAAAGCCGTTAAACAAGAACGCAGGGAACAGTGTCCGTCCGGTCCTCCCCGCACCAGGCCCTGCTCTGCTGCCAGCCTGCCTGGAACAGGACCAAGTCTGCTACCCACTTCTGCCCCTGGCACTCGCAGCTGCCAAGATCACTGGCCTCGTGATCAGCCAGTGGGTGGGCTCACCTCATGTCCCCATGGGCTGCAAGCCCTGGGAGGGCCACCAGCACCACGGGTTCTCGTGGCAGCAGTGCCTCTGTCTTAGGGAGAGGGCACATCCCTTGTCCAGGCCCCCGCCCCGGGCCCAGGCACCTTTTCTGTCTCTCGGCTGCATTTGATGATGAAGATGTTGGCATAGATGTCCTCCACACACATCCAGCTGGACAGGGACAGCGTGGTGTCCGTCCACACCCAGTCCATCACTGCCCGAAGCTCCACCAGAAACGGCACCAGCCGGAACCTGCCCACAGCCAGGGTTCCCATCAGGTGGGCTCCCTCCTGCCCGGGCTGTGACCCCCCACCCCAGCGGACCTGCACTCACGCTCACCCCTGGAAGAGGAAGAGGTTGAGGTGATTGTACTTCTTGGTGAGGAAGTTACCAAGGATGCGGGTAGGGTAGCCGCAGCGGATCTGGTAGGCGGACAGGGCGAAGTAGATGCATTTCACAAAGTACCACAGCTGGGCCACCACGTTCTGGCTGAACATCCTGGGGTGGGATGGCCAGGTCAAGGACCCCCTCAGAAACGGAGCCCTGCAGGGCCCCGCCCCCGGAGACCAAGCACCCCCGCGTGAGGGCCCACCTCTCGGTGACGGCAGGCAGGATGAAGAACATCCATAGGTGGATGGCCAGCACCAGCGCCACCTGGAAGGCCAGCTTGCCCAGCACGGTCTTGCGCAGGTAGAGGGCGCGGTCAACCACCATGGTACTGAACTGGATCAGCAGCATGACCAGGAAGGCCTCGGGTACCTGGTCGTCTGATAGGGAGGACGTGATATCCGTGGCCGCCGAGTGTTTCTGTGGCCGGGAGAGCACAGGTCAGGGGGAGCCAGGCCCTGGGGATGTGGGTGGCTGCTGAGCTCTGCGTACACTGGGGTGTCCCGGGTCTGGCTCACCCCAAAGGCCCAGAAGCCAAAAATGATGATGATGAAGTCGACGACGTCGGCCAGGAACATGAGGGCATAGACGTCGGTGGCTGCGCGGTACTTAGTGTGCAGGATGTCATGGAAGAAGCGCCGTAGCGGCCGGTATGTGCCCTGGGCCCTGCGGAAGGGGCTGTTCAGCCTGGTGCCAGTACCCGCCTCCCCACCCCCACTGCCCAGCTGCCCCCGGCCACCATCACTCACAGGGACAGACAGAAGCCTTGCAGCTGCCGCCCAGCCACCCTCACTCTTCTTCCAGCGCGGCTCGGCCTCTTCTCTCTCCCCGTGGGGGCCTCTTTCTCTTCCTCCCTGTCCTCAGCTTCTGTAGGGGAAAAGCTGACTTCTGCCTGGGCCTCCTGGGGACTGGGTCTGGCTCCCGACCACCCTAAGAGGCTGGCATTCACCCCATCTGACAGACAAGCAGACTGAACACAGGAAGCGCCTAGTGTCACTGGCAAGGAGACAGCTGGGGCTGTGTCCTCTGTCTGGGGCAACCGTGAGGGACCAGCCCAGGCCAGCAGTCACCCTGCATGTGGGGGGCATCCCTGGGGGCAGAGCCAGGAGCTGTGGCTTCAGAGTGCCTTCCTGGGATCCAGGTGGGCCCTGCACTGGGCTTGGCCGTCTCATCTGAGAAGGACCCTCCCTGCAGTAGCCCCACTCAGAGAACTGGGTAGGCAGGAGGTGGTGGGACGGGGCGCTTATACCGATGGCTGCCAGTCCTCTCTGTGCTGGGCCCTCCTTCCTCCTCCTCCTAAAACGTAGACTGATGCGCCTCGTGTCACGGGGCCTGAGCTCCGCTTGGGGTTCTGGGGTCCCATCCGTCAGTACGACCCTCGCTTCCACCTGAACATGGTCTTCGGTGGTGGCCTCAGGCACTCCTGGCTCCTCCTCGAGCCCTGTGCCTGCCTTGGCCTGGGGTTCCGGCAGGGCCCCTGGCCCCTCCTCGGCCCCCTGCTCCTTCCTGCCGCTCTTGTCATGCTCCTTGGATGGTGCATCCTCCTCGTGGTCCCAGAGGCCGTAGCACTGTGGGGCGGGAGGCTGTGGTGAGGGGGCCTTGCCTCCCGGCAGAGGGCACAGGTGCCCAGAGGGCCTGCCCAGCCCCGCACTGGCAGGGCTCGCACTCACCAGCAACTGGGAGCGGTGGAAGAAGAGGGCCATGAGCTGCACCAGGTCGTACTTGATGTAGCCGTCAGTCTTCTCCAGGCCCAGGATGCGCGGCGGGAAGTAGGGCTTGTTCTCGTAGCGCCGCAGCACCGCGTGGCTGTTCCAGGGGAAGAATCCAAACTGGAACAGGTACTTGACGACCACTGAGACCTGCGGGGGAGGGGGCTCAGCACGCGGGGGGGCTCAGCGCAGCGGGCCAGGCGCCCCCTCCCCCGCGGCCTCGGCCCACCTCGGTGAAGACGATGGCCGTCATCCAGAAGCGCTTGCTGGGCCGCGGGATGGACAGCATGGCCCACAGGAAGACGAGCACGGGCAGCACCAGCGAGCCAGCAGAGGCCGTGACCATGTGGTTGAGGATGATGATGAAGTAGCAGAGCAGCTCTGAGTGGGCGGCCACGCACTGGTACACGGCCCGCAGCAGCCGCAGCACCCGGCCCTGCCCCTCCGCAAACAGCTCTGCCTCCTCCAGCTCTGGGATGCGCAAGCGCCTGCAGGGAGACCTGCGCGTTTGGGGGAGCCCGGGACTGCCCGGAGGCACAACGGCCCGACCTGCTGCCGGTCACAGACAGGCTCCTGTCCCCGTTCGGCAGCTCCCCGAGGGCCATGGTTAGGCTGGAGTTGTGCGCGTCCCGCCCCCACCTGTCCAGCAGCAGCTCGCTGGCCGTCCGCATGCGTCCCTGGTGCAGAGAGGCACCAGCCTCGTGCTCCCCGGGGTCAGCGACCGCCTCCTCGCTGCCACTGCGTGTGTGGTAGCCAGTGCTCAGGGGGCTTCCCGTGTCATCTGTTGTGCTGCTGAGTGGCTCCTCCGCACCCAGCCCACTGGGGAGGGAAGCCGGGTCAAAGAGAATCCTGCTCTAGGGCCTGACCCCAGGCTGCAGGGAGGGTCAGTGTGGAAAGTGCCCACGGTCCTTTGGTGGACAAGGGAATGGCAAGGGTCGGGGATGGCTGGACATTGCCCACCCTCCAGGGGCAGCAGCTGCGGTTCAGGGGTCACCCCAGCACCTACCTGGACACTGTGCTTGGTGCGTCGGGGGCCTTGGTGGGGCCTGGCAGCGTGGCCTCGGCCTCGCTTGTGTACAGCTGATCCAATATGCCCCGGTGCACTTCGCCACCCTGCAGGGCACAGGAGGGGGCTCAGGGCTGCCTGGCATGTGTCCCAGCTCTGGTCCCCACACAGGGTTTAGTGTAGCGTGGGCATGGGACTAGGCTGCTAAGCAGGCAGGGGCGTGGTCAGGCAGAGCAGGGACGAGCGTGGTGCGTGGGCCGGCTCACCTGCAGGAGTTCCTGCGTGAGGACGTAGCGCTCTGCCCTCAGCACGTCACTCATGGTGCTGTGGTGCCGGGTGAACTCCTGCAGCCAGCGTGTCAGCCCGTCCACCAGCGCCTGCCCCAGCACCCACAGGAACTGCGCCATGCTCAGCACCCTCTGCACCATGTGGCTCCGGCCTGCAGGAGGGCGGGAGGGGGCGCTGGAGGGGCAGCCTGTGGGGCCAAGAGAGACCTCCCACTCCCCAGCCCCGGGGCCCACGCACCTGCCGCTGCCTCCTCGGGGCCCTCTGCCGGCTCCACCTCCTGGCTGGGGCCACCTCCTAGGCACAGGATGCTGGTCAGTGACTGGGAGTCCTGCAGCTTCCCCTCAGAGTCTCCACGCCACCCAGCTCACCTGTGGGTAGCTGTCCTGCCTGCTCCTGCCTTGCCTGCTCCTGCTGCTGCCGCCTCAGCACCGTCTGGGCGTTGGTCACCCATGCCTGGTATGCCATCTGTGGGCCAGCCCCCTGGGTTAGGACCCGGCCTTCCAAGCCATGGGACCCAGGAGGGAAGAGGAGGAATAGCCGGGGTTGGGCAAGCCTGGCACCAGATCCAGATCCCTGCTCTGTGTCTACCAGGGGCCTCCGTGTCCCTGAGCCCCTCCCAGATGTGGACCTTGAGGGGCTGTGGGTGAGGACCCCCACGCATGCAGCCCACCCAACTCCTGGTCTAGCACCGAGAGCCAGGGGCCCAAAGCCAGACCCTGGACAGCCAGGCGGCCAGCACAAAGCTGTCAGGCCCATCTCACAGGTCAGGCCACAGGCAGCCACCAGAACCTGGGTGTTCAGAGCCAAGACCGTGGGGCAGCAGGCTACACGTGACCCACGTCCCTGTAGCCTGGTTTCCCTTGGGACTTGGGAGGCCTGGATGGGGCTGGGTGAGCTAACTGGAGGCGGAGGAGCTGGGCTTCTAGGCCCTGGGGGCATCTGGCACCCCCTATGCTGCCCTGGCCGAGGGCCACAAGCTCTGTGGTTGCAGTGGGGCAGCGGGGGCTCCCCGACCTCACCTGGAAGGCACTCTGGGCCGATGGCCTAGGGTCTTCAGGGGCAGCCTCCTCCTCTTCCTCGCTGTCAGACTCAAACAGGAAGTAGTCCCCGGAGTGGATGACTGTGGGCAGGCAGTGCTGAGAGCCGGCCTTCCATGCAGGGAGACCCCCAGCCACACCCTCTCCGCCTGCATGGGCCAAGGCCCAACAGCCACCCTTCCCATGTGGAGCAGCCGGGAGCGGTGCAGGCACAGGACACAGGCCAGCGCGGTAGGACAAGACAGAGGTGGGCAGGGCAGCTGAGGAGCAGAGCCAGTGCAGGCTGGGGTGCTGAGTGGGCTGACTGCAGAGGACCCGGGAAAACCCAGGAGAGTTAGAAAAACAGACCAGACACAGTGGCTGACACCTGTCATCCCAGCACTGTGGGAGACTGAGGCGGGTGGATCACCTGAGGTCAGAGATTTGAGACCAGCCTGACCAACGTGGTGAAACCCCATCTCTACTAAAAATACAAAAATTAGTTGGGCATGGTGGCGGGCACGTGTAATCCCAGCTACTTGGGAGGCTGAGGCAGGAGAATCCTTTAAACCTGGGAGGTGGGGGTTGCAGTGAGCTGAGGTCACGCCCTTGCATTGCAGCCTGGGCAACAGGGCAAGACTCCGTTTCAAAAAAAAAAAAAAAAAAACACTGGCTTGGAGTGGGGCGCATGCTTGTAGTCTCAGCTACTTGGGAGCCTGAGGCAGGAGAATCACTTGAACCCGGGAGGTGGAGGTTGCAGTGAGCTGAGATTACACCATTGCACTCCAGCCTAGGTGACAGAGTGAGACTCCGTCTCAAAAAGAACAGAAAACGTAGAACGACGCAGTGCTTGCTGCTGGGACCAACCAGGTGAAACTGCCGCTCAGCTCCTGTGGCGTCGGAGCGAGCTCTGAGACGCCCCAGTTGGAAGGGCTGGGGCATCGCCGGGAGGACATTCAGTCCAGGGGTCTGCAGCCAGTGAGGCACCCCCAGACCCAGGAGGCCTGAGCGCGTCCTGACACTCAGGGCCTGGGGGTCGGGGAAGGAGGGGAAGACAGCAGCCCAGGCAGAGGACAGGTGAGGGCACAGAGGGCCTGAGAGGGTGGTCACAGGTGGGCTAATTGGGGGTACCTGTGGCATGGTCCAGCCAGGGCCGCCACCACTGCCTCCGTGGCGGGGAGGAGCCCCCTGGACTGTCGGGCCCTGTGGAGGGGTGGGGTGAGCGTGAGGCAGCAATCAAGGCACCAGGAGGGGTCGGGGCTGTGAGTGTCTTGGGGACAAGATGGGTGGAGACAGACACAGAGACCCACAGTGATGGGGGCCACGTGAGGCCACGGGGCTCAGAGTCCATGTGCGTGGATGGACAGTCACGGGGCGGCCATGGGGCCTGCCGGATGGTGATCACGCAGACAGGACAGGTGGGCGGGGAGCCCTGTGGGACATCACACGGGCACAGACGAGGCACACACCAGCAGGCACAGACATGCTGGACATGGGGCCTTGGATGCTAGATTCCAGCTGCACTCACCTGGCTCCGGGCCTGGGTCCTTGGGGCCCAGGGTGTCCTGGGGGTGACCGCGGTCTGCCCGACCCTGCCTGTGCTTCTCCTGCTTGGCACGGATACGCTCCATCCTGTAGGGGGGAAAAGGCCAGGTATGCTAAGCGCTGGGTGGAGGAGCCGGGGAGTCCCCGCCCTAGAGGCACCTACTGTCTTTTCAGCTGGGCCAGGGACTTCTCCTCTGTCCTGCGGTGGAAGTCGATGCTCTTGAGGTTGGCAGCGTTGTAGAGGGCAAAGCCCCTGTCGGGAGGCAGGGATGGGGTGTGAGCACCAGACACTCAGCCCCAGCAGCACGGGCAGCCGCCGCTCCCCGCTCAGCCCGGGACGGCTCAGCCGGCTCCTCTCTGCCCATGCTGGGCGAGAGGCACCCACTGGGGAGGCATCTGCTACCCCCACCCTCTGTGGTGTCTGAGGTGAGGACAGGCCCTTCTGCCGTACAGATGCAGGGGTGTCTGGTGGCGCCCACCCAACCGGGGCTGCAGGGAAGCAGGCAAAGCTGGCCCCAAGCCCAAACCCCTCCCTGGGGCATTCGTGATACCACACGGGCCCTCCCGCCGGTGGGACACTTAGTCCTTAGCAGGCAAGTCGGCCGGGGGGTGAGACACCAGCCACCGTCGGAACTGCAGCCTGTGGTCTCTGACAGACCCAGCACTGGGGCAGGGTCTGATGGTGCCGGGAGTCTGCTGTCCTTCATTCTCTAGATGACATGCCCATGTCCCAGAGGGGTGGAGCCTGTTCTCCACAGGCTGGGGCCTGAGACAGCGAGGTCCCTCCCATTGCCCCCTCCCAGCCCCAGGACGGGAGCTCTGGGCGGTGTCTGGGCCAGAGCTTGCCTGGAGGCCAGCAGGGCGGTGGCCTGGAGGTCGGCCCTGACGTGTAGGTAGTAATAGCTGAGGAAGACACGGCGCTGCAGCAGCAGGAAGAAGAAGCAGATGCTGTCCCAGATGATGCCGGCCTCCTCCACAGGCAGCAGGCAGTCCTGGTCTCTGCCCATCATCTCCTTGGCTGCAAGGCAGGCGCCAGCAAGGGTCAGGCTCAGGGCCCAGGAGCAGGGGCTTCCGCACACCCTCCCCAGCGGCCATCCTCGCCACTCACGGTCATAGTAGCCCTTGACGGTGCACACAAGGCTGAAGAGCTGGATGACCCAGCAGAAGCCGGTCTGCATCTGCTCCACGAAGACGCAGGCCAGGAGCTGGGGGAGAGCAGGGTCAGCAGGGCCAGCAGGGCCCCGGGGCAGGGCGGGCGGGTAGGGCCGGGGCTGGGCTCACCGACAGCATGTTCTTGGAGATGATGACGGTGACGTTGTACAGAATGAGGCAGTCCCACAGCACGAGGCGGGCCCGCGTGTCCCTCTGCAGCAGGGCGGTGCCGAAGAGCAGCAGGTAGAAGCAGGCCAGCAGGTAGCCCAGCCCGAAGATGCTGATTCGGGTGGCCCCCGTGACAAACACCACCACCAGCACCAGCCAGAACAGGTACCGGAAGACGGCCACCTTCAGCATGTCGAGGTAGGACCTGCCAGGCCGGAGTGTCACGGCGGGCGCCCCGGCCACCCCTCCCAGAGGACCCCCCATGGAGGGTGGTATGGGACCCACCTGCAGTGGATAAAGTTGGGCACAGGGTTGGGCTCCCCCCGCAGCGGCTCCAGGCGGTCGGTGTTGACACCAGCCATGCACTGCCACTCCTCCGTGCGCTCAGCTGAGAACACTTGCCACTGCTGGGAGGCGCACAGCAGCAGGAGGAAGTCGCCTGCAGGACGCAGGAGCCGCTGCTGTGCTGCTCGGGGACCCACACGAGGTGGGCATGGCGCACACAGCCCGCCTCCCACCCCAGGCCTGTCGGCGTGCAGCCACTGGGAGCGGGGACACGTCTGCCTGGGGGAGTGGCCGGGTGCCACTGAGGGAGCCCTGGTGTGGGAGCGTCCGTACAAGGGCTGCCGTACACACATGTTGAGGTCTATGTGCTTGTGTGTGAGGTCAGGGCCTGCAGACTGCCATATGCCTGACTGCATGTCTGCCCTTGCAAGCCTGTGTGCACACTTGTGAGCAGATTGTGGGGTGTGAACATGCTCTGAGGGTCCTCTGTGGAGGCGGGGGGCACTCACTGATGAGGTTGGTGGAGTTGGGGGCCCGGAAGAAATCAGGCAGGTACAGCCACTTGATGAGTGCAGAGTTCATGGGGACAGCCCGGCTCCAGCGCCACGGGTAATCTGGTGGTGGGAGCGTCATGTTAGGAAGGGCCTGGCCTGCCTAGGGCCTGAGATATCCCATCCCCACCTGCTGACCAGTGGCTTCAGAGCCCGAGACTTTTTCACCAACCCTCAGGATCCATGGGAATCACCTCACGCACACCTGCTGTCTTGAGAACTGACAGCTCTCGTGTCCTGTGTGTTCACACACACGCATTCCTTCAACTATGCGCCAAGCCCCCAGGGGCAAAGGAACCAAGCGGGAGGCCGGAGAGCATGGAGATAGGGGCTGCTGGGCCTCCCTGGGTTGTGGCTCACACGGCCTCATAGTCCAAGATACGACAGTGTGTGTAATGTGACAGCTCTGAAAACAGCCAGGAGCCGCACGCAGTGCAGACCCCCGCAGCAGCCACAACAGGGAACGCCGCTCAGCACGTGGGACCGGGATCCACGGGACAGCCTAGACAGACCTCAGTGTGCTCTGCCAAGTGAAAGTCAGACCCAGCAGCACCTGCTGTGAGTCCTTCTGACGTGGCGTCCTGACAGGACCACGTGCCAGGGATGGGAGGGGCCAGGGCCTGCGGGGGGAGGGAGCCATGGCTTTGCCGGCCCCGGCCACACTTCCTGGGAGGCGTGTGAGGCAGGGAGGGTTGGTCCCTAAGGACTGAGTGGGTGGATGTGACTCCACACGTCTGCAAAACCCACGACACCGTCTGCCGCAGAGGGAACCTCACGATACGAAAACGAAGTTGCCTCGATGTCAGAGAACCCAGGTTCTCTAACGCAGGTGTTTTACAGGAAAGATCTGGAGGGCCCAGAGGCAGGGGCAGCCCTGTAGCAACAGGCACAGCCGGCGCCCAGACCCCTGGCTCTAAACCTGATACTCCTGGAACGCGATCGGGCTCCCCGGAACAGTGGCTATGAGCACAGAGCTGAGCCTGGGAAGCAGAAGATGAGGCAGCAATGCCTGGGAGCAGAAAACAGGACAGGGCCGGGCGGGGCGGCTCACGCCTGTAATCCCAGCACTTTGGGAGACTGAGGCAGGCAGATCTCCTGAGGTCAGGAGTTTGAGACCAGCCTGGCCAACATGGTGAAACCCTGTCTCTACTAAAAATACAAAAATTAGCCGGGCGTGGTGGTGGGCGCCTGTAAGCCCAGCTACTCAGGAGGGAGGCTGAGGCAGGAGAATCGCTTGAACCCGGGAGGTGGACGTTGCGGTGAGCAGAGATGGCACCACTGCAGTCCAGCCTGGGCGACAGAGCAGGACTCCGTCTTGAAAAAAAAAAAGAAAAAGAAAACAAGACGGGCTTGAAAAGGGCGGGGCAGGTGGAGAAGGCCCAGAGCTCCCAGGGCCTGAAGCTGGGACCACACGAGACTAAACAGTGCTGGTCCCATAGCCAGTCCCAGAGATGACGACCAACATCAGTGTCCACACTGACATAAATACCTGAGTAAAGAAATCAGCAGGCCAGGCGCGGTGGCTCAAGCCTGTAATCCCAGCACTTTGGGAGGCCGAGACGGGCGGATCACGAGGTCAGGAGATCGAGACCATCCTGGCTAACACGGTGAAACCCCGTCTCTACTAAAAAATACAAAAAAAAAACTAGCTGGGCGAGGTGGTGGGCGCCTGTGGTCCCAGCTACTCGGGAGGCTGAGGCCGGAGAATGGCGTGAACCCGGGAGGCGGAGCTTGCAGTGAGCCAAGATCCGGCCACTGCACTCCAGCCCCGGCAACAGAGCAAGACTCCGTCTCAAAAAAAAAAAAAAAAGAAAAGAAAAGAAATCAGCAGAGGACAAAGGACAGCTTTTCCTTACGGAAGATGCCAATTAATATACGTAGAAGAGTTGAGGAAACAGGAAACCGCCATTAGGAAACAGGGCTGAGCGCGGTGGCTCACACCTATAACCCTAGCACTTTGGGAGGCCGAGGGGAGTGGATCACCTGAGATCAGGAGTTCAAGATCAGCCTGGCCAACATGATGAAACCCTGTCTCTACTAAAAAAAATACAAAAATCAGCTGGGGATGGTGGTGCCTGCCTGTAATCCCAGCTACTTGGGAGGCTGAGGCAGAGAATCGCTTGAACCAGGGAGGCAGAGGCTGCAGTGAGCCGAGATTGTGTCACTGTACTCCAGTCTGGGTGAGGAAAAATAAAAAGTTCTTGCTATGTTGACCAGAGTGGTTTCAAACTCCTGGCCTCAAGGGATCCTCCTGCCTCGGCCTCCCAAAGTGCTGGGATCACAGGTGTGAACCACCACGCCCAGCCAAATAAGGGGAGACGACGTAACAGTGTGTGGCCAGAGGGGCCAGGGCCTCCACTCAGCAGAGGGGAGGCCCAGTGTCTGTGGATGACAGAATTCTCGGAAAGTGGCCAGTGAGAAATGGCAGCTCTCCTGGATGGGAAATGCAGCTGACGGGCACACAGAGATAACAGAAAGGGTCTGTTTCATGAAGCCACAAGGCTGACCCCAGACAGCCCACCAGTGCCAACAGGCTGGGTGCCACTGTGGGGCAGGTGGGACGCCCCTGAGCCGGCCGCATGCACAAACGTGACTCCCCATCTCAGACTGCAGGGTGCTGTGTGCCTTGAGCAGACCCTCATCACCAGGACAGCCACGCAAATCCAGTCTCAGGGCGTCAGCAACACCGCCGGCCTCCCTCCGGAACTTCCCAAGAGACAGGAGAGGCGGGGGCGGCCTAGACCCAAGACAAGAGACTAGAGCAAACATCAGACCAGATCCCATCTGAAAACCAAACCGCCACAAAGCAGGGTGCTGGGGCCGGGGCTGTTTCAATGCAGAGGACACATTTGACAATGGCACTGCCAGGAGACAGGTCCGCGCATGTGGGGCTGTGGGCTTAGGGACACCCGCCCCCGGGAGACGCTCGAGGCAGCTCTTCGGTGTGAGGTATCACGGCCAACCCACGCGGGGACCAGAGAGGACGCAGCGCTCCTTGTGTGACTCACAACTTTCCTGAAGGTTTGAAATATTTCGAGATAGAATATTGGGCAAAAAGGAAAGAACAGCAGAGCCTGGAGAGGGCCGGGCCGCCCCCAAGAGAGGACGTAGATAAGGGCGCTGGGTAGGATGTGGGGTGGGCAGGAGGGACTGGGGGAGGCCAAGGCTAAGTCCAGGAGGGTGGACAGGAACCCAGGACAGGCGGGAAACACCCCACGGGCGTCCACAAAGCCCCAAAGCCCACACCCACCCAAGCCACGTGATCCTCACCGATGCACAGGGCCGGGGGCATCCCCAGGCACAGCAGGTACTGGTACAGCAGGAACAGAGCCAGGAAGAGGCAGTAGTTGGGCCAGAGGCGGGCGATGGCCTGGCGGTGCCTGCGGGTGAGGATGGCCACCAGCCAGCAGCCGTGCAGGGTCACCATAAAGTTCATGCGCTGCCCAATCACGTTCACGGCCATCAGGAAGCAGATCTGGGGAGGGGAGAGGGTGGGGTGTGGGGTGCAGTGAGTCGGGGAGGGTGGGTGTGGGGGTGCAGTGAGTCGGGGAGGGTGGGTGTGGGGGTGCAGTGAGTCGGGGGAGGGTGGGTGTGGGGGTGCAGTGAGTCGGGGGAGGGTGGGGTGTGGGGGTGCAGTGAGTCGGGGGGAGGATGGGGTGTGGGGTGCAGTGAGTCGGGAGGGTGGGGTGTGGGGTGCAGTGAGTCGGGGGAGAGGGACTTTCTGGTCCCACCCGGCAGGCCTCAGGCTTGCAACAGCCCTGCCTGGAGGCTGTGGGCATCAAGCAAGGACAGGGCCAGTGGTGCTGTGAAGAGGGCTGGAGTGGCTGGCAGTTGCCATCATACAGGGGAAAGTGAGGCTCCAGGAGGTGGGCTGTACAGTAGAGCGAATCTACCTTGGCCCCCTGCTTCTTGTCAACACCACAGGAGGCCAGGGGAAGCCTTGCCGGGCCCTGTCCCCCGCCCCCGGTGGCCAAGGCAGACCCAGGTGGGGCCAGGCTTTCGGTGCCTGCACGGTGCAGCCCTCCCTTCTGACGGCCAAGCCCTGCCCCAGGAGGAGGCAACGTCCCTGCCTCACCTCCAGCCCGAATTTGTAGAAGAAGAAGTTGATGAAGTACTTGAGGCAGCCGAGCAGATCCTGGTCCAGCTGCTGGCGGGTGCCGCTGGCGAACACGGCCTGGGCAGGCAGCGGGGCCAGCTGGTGCTGCCGGCGGTGGTGCTCCTGGCGCCGGTACACGATGGCCTCGAATACCAGCAGCAGCAGGACCTGCAGGTGGTTCTGCGGGGGGGCAAGGGTCAGGGGGCAGCCGGGTACTCGCCCGCCCCGCCGTCCACCAGCCCCTCACTCACCTGGATGTAGCCCAGGTTGGGGAACCCTTTCCGCACCCCAAACCAGTTGGCAGGATCCACGGGCCCCCGGTACAGCAGGGACTGGCTGATCTCCGTGGTCAGCAGGTTGGTGCTGTTGGGGGAGGGCTGGCAAGAGACTGGGCATCAGTGCCCCCCTCCTAGGCCACAGTGCCCCCCTGGCCCTGCCTGGAGCCCACCACAGCCACAGCTCCAGGGCAGGTCCACCGCTGCCCCAGCCAAGGACACAGGGGCTGCTGGTCTTGGAGCCACCTTCACGGGGAAGGGGACCAGGTGTTTGAGAAACAGGGAGACCACAGGCAGGGGCTAGGGGAGTGAAGAGAGGTCCAGGGAGAAGGAGGGATGTGTGAGAAAGTGCCAGGCAGCAGCTGCCTGACTGTCTCTCCCCGCCCAGGCCTGGGGTGGGGCCCTCCCCTCCTCACTGCAGCAGACCCTGGGACTCCGCCCCTCCCAGACACCCTTGTGTGCGGGGAGTGGACCCCTGGTCCACAGATCAGGTCAAAGGATGCTGCCTCCAGGAGGCCCCCTTGGCCCCATTGCACTGAAGCAGCTGCCCTGGGAGGATGGGGCTGCGAACACAGCTGCCTGGAGCTTCCTTCCGTCTCCGCCCACGGGGGCCGTACCTCGGTGCAGTTACTGGAATACTCCTGAGGGTTGACAACCTTGAGCTGGTACAGCATCTTACACACGATGATGACGCAGGTCCACACCGTAGACAGGCAGGAGGCCATGGGTCGGAAGCGTGGGTAGGGCAGGGCGAAGGCCCACAGCACCACCAGCAGCAGGTTCATCACCGACACCTGAGGGCAGCGGGCATGTGGGGCTGGGCTTGGGGAGGACAGCCGGGCAGGCCAGAGCAACCCCACCCCAGACGGGAAGCTGAGGTGCCTGCCACACTCACCTCCTTCAGGGCCACCCAGACGGTGTACAGGGCCACCAGCTTGAAGATGTGCAACTCCAGCAGCCGCCGCAGGAACACCTGCACCCGTGAGAGGACGTCCGAGAAGCCAGCTGCCAGCTCCAGCAGCCGCTCGGCCACCAGGCCCCACTTGGCTGCGCCTGTGACGGTGTGAGGGTCAGTGTAGGGCGGAAATGGGGAGTCCCAGGTTCCTGTGCAGAAGAGGCTGTGAAGCTCAGAGGGGACTCTGTCAACGACCCCCCAGCTGGGATGTGGCACAGTAGACTGGGTGGCCATTGTGCTCTGCCCGCCCGACTCACCTTCAGGCACCTGGGTGGCCTGGTGGGGAGTGGCCATGCCCAGCCCCTCATCCCTGGGGCCCTCCTCCTCCTCCTCCTCCTGCTGCTGCTGCTGCTGCTGCAGCAGTGGGGTCCCGCTCACTGCATCCTGCCTGGGAGAGAGTCCGAAAATGGCATCTCCCAACTGGGTTCCTGCCCCTCTCATTTCCTGGGCCTGGAGGAAGCCCTGTTTGCACCGCTGCTACTGCAGCTGCCAAGTCAGGCGCATAGCTGCGTCGTAACTCATGCCCACTGTCTCCGGGACCTCCACGCTACTGCCATCCCCTCGATGTGAGCAAATGGAGGATGTGGCTCCTGTCCAAATCCCACCTGTCTCCCTCCCTGGCCCAGGAGGTTGCACCTCTCCAAGGCCAGCCAGGGAGGGCGGGGCCGCACCTGTGAGCCCAGCGTGGGAGGCGCCTGCCGGGCGCGGACACGTGCTCCATGTCGGTGAGCTGCATAAAGGGCCGGTGGAAGTAGTGCAGCTGCAGGATGCAGGCCAGCAGGAAGAAGCCGGGTACCAGGATGCTGGAGAAGAGCTCGGACACGCTGAACTGCTCCAGGCCCAGGTCCCCCAGCCTGCGGAGGGTTAGCATCAGCACCAGCCCCGCCCCTGGCAGAGCCGCTGGAGCCCTGGGGAAGTGCATGGGGTGTCAGCGCCGCTGCCCCACCGCCCCAGCCTGGACTCACTGCTCATCGGTGAAGCCAGTGAGGTTGCGCCAGTAGGCGGGGAAGTCCTGGAACTGGAAGGTGTAGACGGCGATGAGGACCAGCATGGTGTAAGCCACCACGAGCCACCAGAAGGCCTTGAGGAGCTTCCGCCACAGGCTGTAGTAGACCTGCCGGGTGAGGGGGGCGGTGAGGGCCGCGGGGAGGGTCCGTGCCCCAGCCCCCACCCCGGCCCGCCAGCCACCTGGAAGAGGGTGAGGCAGAGCAGGAAGAGGAACATGTAGACAATCTTGTAGACCACGAGGCGGCCGGCGAAGCTGACCACGATGAACATGCCGGCACACACATAGATCCAGTACTTGGCATAGACGCCCTTCACCAGCTCCCCCAGGCTCTGCAGCAGCGTATGCGTCCGCGTGGGCTCTGTGGGCCAAGCCAGGGGGCAGGCGATGGCATCGGGGCGGACGGGCAGGAGGGCAACTCCCACCTCTGGCCTGCCACTCACCTGTGTCTGCCACAGTGACCTCCGTTAGCGCAGCTGGAGCCTCTGCCCGCTTTAGCAGCTTCTCTTTCACAAACTGGCGCAGCAGGAGCCAGAAGGTCAGGGTGTAGAGCAACTGCGACAAGAGCGGTATGTCCCAGTCAGCCGGGGGGCCCAGCACCCCTCCCACAGCCAGGGCAAGAGCCCTCAGGGAGGCAGCGGGCACCAGCCCATCTACACTGGCCTCCCACAGGCACGAAACACCCTCTCGCTCACACCCACCCAGAGGCACACGAGCACACACTTCCATACCCACGGATGAGTGCATGGGTTCACACGCGCTCACATGCAGTCACACGGGTTCACTAGTTCACATGGGCACAGATCCATGTACACACATGCACACACATCCACATGCCAGAGTGCACATTTACCCACATGCATGTTCACATATGCCCACAGGCTTATGTGGAGGTGTACACACAGGTGCACGTGTTTGCACACACGGACTCACAAGTCTCACAAGATGAGACACAACCCACTGGCCTGCAAACAGGTGACCAGACATGATGCTGGCACCCAGCTCACATGGACACACAGGCACCCCGTGAACACATGGCCTGCACAGCTTGTCACTGAGACCCAGGGCTGTGCCAGTGGGCAGAGCCCACGCTCACACACAGCGTCAGGGGTGCAGGGGTGGTGCCCGTGCCAACACAAGGTTGTCTATTTGCTCAACAAACACTCACTGAGAAGCTACTCTGGGCTGGCCCTGGGTGGGCAGAATGGGGACCCCATTGTGACAGACAGACACGGATCTACCTTCCTGGTGCTGCTACTCCCCTGGGCAATGGACATTGAACAGGATGATGACCCTGACAGGTCCATGCACCCAGGCACCCCTGGATGTGGTGGTGCAAACTCACCATGGCGCCAAGGTCCAGGCAGGGGTACCGGGTGTGCTCCAGCCCCAGCTGGCGCAGGCTGACGGGGCCCAGGGTGGTGGGCAGCTCAGGGTGCAGGTCCATGGCCCACACGTAGCGCAGACAGCACAGCGTCATCCCGTACAGCAGGATGCAGGGCGAACACAGCATGGCCAGCTGGTGGCGGCTGCGCACCGTCCAGATGAGGCAGGCCCAGAGCAGCAGCACAAAGGTCAGCCAGCTGTGGTAGGTGATGCTCCACACCTGCGTGGCAGAGGGACCTGCATGGCCGCCCAGCGCACCCCCCCCTCCCAGCGATGCCCCACACCTGCGCAGAGGAGGGTGCTGCACAGCCACCTTCCGCCACCCCATCCCATCCCGATCCCCACGGCCGCCTACCATCATGGCGATGAGTGCGCACACATAGCTCTGGTCCATGATGAGGTGGCCTAGGCTGTGGAGTGGGGATGCCTCCCTGGGCTCAGCCCGCTTGGGCCGCACTGCAGGTGGGGACAGAGGTCAGCTCTGGCAGGGTGATCTCCAGGCACCCCCCAC
Source organism: Macaca nemestrina (assembly GCF_043159975.1). NCBI lineage: Eukaryota > Metazoa > Chordata > Mammalia > Primates > Cercopithecidae > Macaca > Macaca nemestrina. Next base: position 87,679,766 of record NC_092142.1, read on the forward strand.
CCTGACTACGCCCTAAAATCCAGGCCATGGGCAAGCACACAGCAGGAGGGACAGACCCCCGGTGGCCATGGTGGGCTATGGGCGGAACACACGGGCTCCAGTGGTGGGGCTGACACTGTTCCCCGAGCGTCAGGGATCGCCCTGCCAGCACCTGCTGTTCTCTGGGCCTCAGTTTCCTTGAAAGGGTGGGGCGCACAAGGTGGCCCTGACCCCGTTTCCAGCCCTGTGCACCTGAAGATTCTCGGGGCCCCCACCCCAGGGCCCTGGCTTCACTCGTTTCATTCAGAAACACATTGCAAAATGGAAAATCAAGGGTTAGGGTAAAGAAAGAAAGTAGCCAGAAAGAGCCCCCAGACCCTCCCAAGGCGACATGGCCAACACGGAGTTCCCAGGCCAGCCCCTGCCCTGGACGAGCGGCCTCCTGGGGCCACTGGCCCACCTGGAGCAGCTCCCAGAGCGAACAGCACAAGACGGCGTAGCCATGTTTTCTGGGGAGGGGTTGGGAGACTGAAGGGCCCCCCCCATGGGGTCTTGGGGATCAACGATGCAGCCACTCGGCTGCCCTGGGGGTCTCAGGGGTCAGGGACACCGACACATGGATGCCCGAGGGGGCAGCAGGCAGCGGTGCCGTGCGAGCATGCGAGAGCGCCAGGCGGTCACCAGGGGGCAGCACCGGCCTCCCCCTTACCAGCCGTACCTCGGAGTGCACGGTACTTACCAGGCCGCTGCCGGATGGGGCTCTGGCCTGTCAACTCGTGCACGATGCAGTTATCAGCCTCCGTGTCGGGTGCTGTGGGCACCACGTGCTGTGGACAAGCAGTGGTGAGCCATGCAGGGGCTGGCCCAGTGCCCCCCACTCTGGCACCTCCACCCACCTGGCTGCTCACCTGGGCAGCCTCCCCATCCTGGGGCCACTGGTCCAGCTCTGCCAGCTCCAGCTCCCGAGTCTCGTCCCCCTTTGCCGCCTCCTTCCTCTGCAGAGACCAGCGCCTTGAGCCCAGACCAGCTCCACACCCCACCCAGAGGCAGGAGGTCCCGAGACCAGCCCATGGTCTGACCTCGGCCCACCCCCCAAGGGTGGCAGGTACTCGCCTGGCCGGAGGGGCGGTGCACACGGAGCTTGCGCAGAGAGGCCGTGGCGTAGCACAGCAGCAGCAGGACGCCGGGGCTGGCATACATGGGCCAGTCCAGGCTGGTGTTGAGGACCAGCACGTGGGGGCTGGAACAGTTCGCAGGACCCACGAAGTCCTTGAGACCCAGCACCCTGTCCAGAGAAGACCTGTCACTGCCCACCACCCCGGAGGCAGTGGGGCCACAGGGGTTAGACGGGCCAGGTGGGCAGGACCAGGGCGGGAGGAAAAAGGGGCCGTGTGGCAAGCCGTTACCTAGCCCAGATGCCGGCAGGCGGGAGCAGAGCCTGTGCCAAGGGCGTCTGGTAGCAGTAGAGGGAGAGGAGATGGCCGGTACCGAAGCAGCCCACTGCGGCGCAGAGTCTGTTGAAGCCCAGAGTGCTGATGGGGAAGTGGCAGGCCCACCAGGTGCAGATGGCCAGGAAGACCAGCAGGTAGACGCTGGAGAGGACCGAGGGGTGGGCGATGCCTGTGGGGCAGGGCAGGGGCACACAGGGTTGTACCTGGCTGGTGTCATATGTCCCACTATCTCCACGGTCATCAGGGAACTCCAAGACCCCTCCCACTGTGACTGTCAGTGCCCCTGCCTCGGCGCGTACCTGCCAGTGCGAGCAGTGTTATGGCCAGGACCCGCCCAGCCGCCACCAGCAGCCAGTGGGCAGTGACACGGAAACGGGCGGCCAGCCGTGACCTCCGTGTAGGGGCCAGCGTTGCGGCTTCCTGCAGCCCTGCCGGGGGGCTGGCATCCACATCCCTCTCGTCATCATCCTGCCAAGGTCACGGGCAGGAGCAAGGTCAGGTGTATCACAGAGGCCACCTCTGCAGCCCACATCTGCCCAGCCAGGAGAGCGGGAGGTGGCCACGTCCACAGCTGCCCCTCTGAGGGCCACAGGCCAGCCTCCCTGAGGAGGAAGGTGTCAGGCAGACACCTGTGAGCTCGAGCTCACAGGCCCTGCAGGCCTTCCTGGTAGCAGTTCTCACCCTGGCCGAAGACCCACGGTCTGTCCTGGCAAGTCCAGGCACATGATGACCTTGCCAGGTACAGGCCGACCGCAGGCTGTCCTAGAGCGCCTCATCACCCTGAACCACGCGCCCAGGGAGCAGCGGGGCCCTGTCTGCACCCCGGGGGGTCTCTAGAGACCAAGGGGGCCTGAGGGACATGGCCAGGCTCCAGGGTCTCCTGGGTACCCCTGCCAGCCTTCTGGGTGGCTGTGCCTAGAAGTTAGGGGTGGTGCTCCTGCCCTTGCCGAGCCTCTGGGGAGACAGAGGCTGCCAGCTGCCTAGAAGTGACAGGCCGGCCCGGGGTCGGGGGAGAGAGACCGGACAGGCCTGTTTTCCCTGGTCCTGACTAAAGATTTCCCAGAACAGCCGTTTCCCAAACACAGGGGAAAGCCAGGGTGTGGTGGAAAGAACACGGCTGTCGTCAGATGCCCCGGCTCTGGCCTGGCTGCCAGCAGCCCAGTGTCCCCATCTGTGACTCGGGGGCTCTCCTGGTGGCTGAGGCGCCAGGCGCCCAGGCTGAGAGCACAGGCTGTGGGGCTGGATGATAGGCACCATCCCAGCTCTGACAGTCTCAGGCAAGTCACTTAGCCTCTCGGAGCCTGTTCCCCTTCTGTCAAACGGGATGGGGACTTGACAGGACAGATGAGCCAGACCGGTCCTGTCCTCATAGGCCTCCAGGGCTGCAGGGGCTGCTGGGAGGCTCCAAGGCCAGGGGAACGGGGAGATCAGGGCAGGAGAGGCCTGGACCCTGAGCCCACCCCTCTGAGAGACCACACAGCAGCGGGGGGCGAGGCTGGATCAGAACGCAGGGTGCCATCGCTCACGCCCGGGGCTCTCCCACCAGACCCCAGAGCGCCAGGGCTGGGGCTGGAAGGCCTGAGCTCACCCCATCCACAGCCTGGCCCTGGCCCTGGCCCTGGGAAATCTTCTGAGCAGAGCCGTGAAAAATGAGCATTTCTCGGAGTGGAAAGAACAGAGGCAGCTGCTGTGGGAGGACAGGTGTGAGGCCACCGAGGGGTAGGCCTGGCCCTGATTTGGGCCCCACGTGCCACAGCCACGCTGCAGACACCCCGCACCTCCTCCAGCGGCCGGCGCCCCTCGGGCTGGCTGGCACACTCTGCCGCATGCCTGCACACACGTTGTGTGTTGCCCGTATGTGGGAGTGAGGGTCTCCCGGGGGCCCTGCCAGGCCGGGTCATGGGGCTTCTAGATCTGGGTTTTGGAATGGTGTCCTGGAGGTGCCTGGTGCCCCCACCGCACTCTGAAGTCTGTCCACACTGGCCGGCCAGGGCGCAGCTGCACGCTCAGGCTCCCATCACACCAAGAGGAAGCTGACCAGAGTCCAGCCCCCCAGCCCCGTCCCAGCAGCCAAGCTCCAGGAAGCTCGGGCCCTCCCTCGTCAGCATGGAGGGGCTGACGAGGGAGGGGCAGGTCTCTCAGAGGACAGGCAGCAGCACAGCCCCCACGATGAGCGGACCCCCTTAAATGCCCGGAAAAGCCACTCCAGGTCCCCATTCCCGCCTCTGAAATGTGGGTGCCAGCCTTGTTCCATGGTGCGGGGACAGGACAGGCAGGAGGGCAGGCCGCCTCTGCAGGCTGAGCAGCTGCACCCAACCTACCATGTGGCTTGGGGAGCCCCTTTCCCTCTCGGGTCCATGTGCCCAGCAAGCATCAGCTGACTGACGAGTGGGCACTGGGAGGGTGAGGTGGGAGGAGGCTGGGTGCCCGGGGCAGGGAGTTCATGGGCCAGGACACCCAGGTGACCATAAATCCCGGCTGAGCCTGGGGATGGCGAGTGTGGGACCGGGTAGGGGTGAGAGGGGCTGAGCAGCAGTGACGCAGGCCCCAGCTCACTCCCTGCCCGTGGGAGGTGGCCGTAGCTCGGAGATTCCCGGGGCCAGACCTCGAAGTCTCGTAGCAGCTAAAGTTCACTCTGCCTCCCACTCCGAGGACAGAGGCCCTGCTTCAGGCCCGTCGCTCCTGGGGCCGAGGCCCCTGCTGGGGCTCTGGGCCGACAGCCTCTCTGCCTGGGGCCGAGGCCTCCCGCCGGGGCCGCCCCTTCTCAGCCCGTCTGCAGCGGCTCTCCAGCCAGACCCACTGCCCAGCACTGCAGGTTCCCACCACCGCGTGGCCCCAGACAATCCCCCCGTGAAGAGTTTCTAAGGGCAAAACAGACACCATCTCAGGGCCTGGAGGTTTCCCACCAGAGGCAGAGCCCGGGTAGAAACAGGTCAGAAAGGATAGAACCGCAGGCTGGGCCCGGGGTGGGACATGGAAGTTCCTCCCCTCTTTGACACCAACTTACAACTAAAAAGTCTACATTTGTTTTTAAAAGATTAACCCTCAAAATGGCTGAGACCACAGCTCTCAAATGACCTCCCTGACACATGGGTGATGCAGCTGCCCTCACCAGCTCCTGCGTATGTGGGCTCTGCTGGGTATTCCTTGCAAGGCGCCCGCAAAGGCCGAGGCAGACAGAGGAGACCACCAAGATGCCCAGGTCAGGGGCCACCAGCCGGATGGCGTTGGGAATGTCCTTCAGGTCCAGCCTGCGGAAAGCAGGGAGCAGCCGCAGTCAGAGCAGGAGGACAGGCACGGGGGAGAGTGCGGATGGAATGTGGATGAGTCTCCAGGTCCCCATCCCCCTCTCCCGTCCCTCCTGGGTCCCCCCACTTCCTGGGGCCTGAAATCCCCAAGGGAGGCTCGCTGGTTGGGGGTGGGGGGGACGGTCTTAACCTTGTGACCCCTATGTGTCGCGAGAGGGTCTCCCAGCGGCTGCCTGCGGAGAAAGACAGAGGAACCCAGTCAGGCTCTGCCCAGCCAGCACCACGGCCCAGTCATCCCTGGGGTGTTTCACGGGGACCATCCAGGCCAGACATAAATCAGGCTGAGTAGACCCCCCCCCCAGGAGACTTGGGGTCACTGCATGGCCCTCTCCCTGACCCCCAGGATGGCTACCCCTGTCCCGCCCCCTCAGCGACTCACAGCTGGGTCCCAGGAGCTGGTCCAGGTGAGGCACAGTGTGCAGGCAGATCTGGAGAGCGAGATGGGCCACCAGGAAGAGCAGGCTGAGGCCCAGGAGCGCCCGCAGGAGGCGGCCTGTGTGACCTGCGGCAGAGTGGGTGGGTGAGGCTGGTCCTGGGGATGGGGAGGGGCCCCAGCCCAGGCCAGGCCACTCAGCCCGACAATAGCCCCCAGCCAGGTCAGAGCTCGGAGGCCTGAGACGCATGCCCGGCATGGACTCAGGACCCCAGCAGGCAGGCCGGCCCCACTCCCCACGCCCTCCCAGGGCCACTTGTGTCACTATTCTGACAAGGAGCCAGGCACCCTCCTGGGGGTGGCAGCAGGATGGGCCTGGGGCCCACAGGCAGGAAAAGGCCTCCCAGGCTTGGAGGCTACCACCTGGGGTTTGCTCACTTATCCAGCAAATATCCGTCACCGTTCAGTTGTGGAAGCAGAAGAAATAAACACAAGGAGACGCGAGAAGCTCCACCTCACCCCAGTGGGGGCTGCAGTTGGATGGAGACCAAGGCATGGGGAGCGCCCCTGAGCAGCCGTGGCCAGGGTCGGGGTTGGGGGTGGCGAGGGGGCTCCCCCTGAGCAGCCGTGGCTGGTGTGGGAGCGGGGCCAGGATGGTTCTCGAGAAAAGTGGGGCGGGCAACTGCTTCCCTGGGGCTGAGGGGCCGCAAGGAGAAGTCGCATCTCTATGCATGGTTCCCAGTCCCCATGGCAGCCCTGGCATTTCAGGCACCTGCTGTGCGCCAGGTTGGGCCCCAGACCGCATCCTCTCTCTGTGTACCCGCACCTGGCAGGAAGCGGCAGCACCATCCAGTTGCCCGGCAGCCTTGTCCTGCTCCCAGCTGCCTGTGGCCCCACTGGACTCAGCCCCCCAGCAGGGAGGCCTTGGGCTGCAGGGCGGGGGCTGGGCGGGCACCACCTGTGGCTGGGGGCACTCAGGAGCCCTGACTTCGCCTCTGCTCTCTGCACACATGTGGACAGCTCACCCTCCAGCAGGGGTCCGGACCAAAGTCCTTGGCCCACCAGGTTCTGAGTCCTGAGCCCAGGGCTGTGGACAGCTTCCCTCTCCACCCCAGCGCCTTCTGGCCAGAGCCTCTGGGCCCTCACCCTGGGGCAGCGACTCCTGTACCACCGGCCACGAGAAAGTGTAGAGCAGCTCGGGCCCTTCTCACAACTTCGTGGAGCTCAGGGACATTCAGGGTCTGGGTCTGGGTCTGAGGTGGTGAATGTCACCACACACCTGCCCTCTCTCGGCCTCAGGGCGCCAACTTAGGGCCTGTGTCCACTCTGTTCAGTTTTTTGGGCACAGTCGGTGTTAAGCGACAGACTCGGGATTGGCCTTGGACACTCAGCTCCCTCTTTCTGGAGTGATGACTAGTGACCCACGTCCAAGGCACCCTGCATATCCCTAAGCCTGACCGCGAGGCAGAACTCAGGGATGCCCGGGACCCCCATCCGCACCGCCAGGCAGCCGAGGCAGGTTTGGACCAGCTTCTCACTCACGCCTTCCTAGGGTTGCCCCAGGCCCTGACCTGCTGACCCTGCAGCTATGACCTCTGACCTGTGGAGGGTGGGAGGGGTGAGCAGGAGGGAGAGTGGGAAGGAGAAATGGAAAACAGAGACCAGGAAGAGAGGCTGCAGCCCCAGCACGAGCAGGAGCCACCACCAGTGGGGGCTGTGCAGGGCTCCTGAAAGACAGGACCTTCCAGGGCCTCCCTGCCCCGAACCCACAGGGGGCCGGGCTTCTCACTGCTCAGAACCCCTGTGCCGGGCTCCTACGTGCTGCGCCAGCCGCTCTTCAGCAGAGCACAAGTCTGGCAGCAGGAGGGCACCAGGCAGGGGCCCGCGTCTCCGCCTCTGTCACTGTGGGGTGACCTGAGAGCACTGACCCGGGGAATGGGCTCCTGCCAGGCCTGCCCAGGCACCTGGGCTGTGAGTCCTGCTCGCTGCATCCTCCAGCCTGACATTGAAGTGACCTTGCCAGCGGGGCCCTCCGTGGCACTGGGCACTCAGGGAGAGCACGTGCCATTGCAGAAGGTATTCTGAGTCCTACAGAGAGAGACCCGCAGGGCACCTGCCCCATAGGCATGTGGAGCTCCTGCTGGTGCTGTCAAGGACCCCCCGGGCACCGAGAGGACATCTGGGCCCTTGAACAGCCAGGCTGATGGGTTCCCTGCACACACGATCCAGCAGCCTGGGAAGGAAGTGCCTGACCAGAGACCCCTGGGCAGGGAGGGGCTCCCAGGCCACCTGGCTCCCGCCCTCCTGCCTTGCCCTGCACAATGACAGTCCAGGATGTCCGTCTCTGGCTCCAACTCGGAGGTCACTGCCTCCCTGTTGTCCTCCTCCTTCCCCTTTCCCTGCCTCCTTCCTGGTTCAGTTCTCGGGCTGGCCAGAGTGTCCTGGTCTGGACATGTTAGAACGGCTGGGCCATGATCCCTCCCCCAGGGTCGAGGGGGCGGCAGCCGGGCCTGGAGGCCACCCCTGGCCGTGTGGCACGACTGCTCCCTGCCTGGGCTGGATCAGACTAGGGAGCTGAGAGTTCGAGGGGCACCCCCGGAAGAGACACTGCTGGAGACGGGAGGGGGCCCGAACGTGCAGAGGGACCGAGGTCCTGCTGACCTGCACGGGGCAGGGGGGTGCACACAGAGGCCGAGGGGGCACCCTGACGCCGGCCCTCTTCTCCCATGCAAACAGCATGACCTCTAGGGGTCAGATGGCTTTCTCCTTCCTCCACCTGCAGCCCCTGCCCCCACCCATCCCCTCACGCTCCCCCTGCAGGTCCCGCCCCCAAATGCAAAGCTGCAAAAGCCAGGCTGAGCCGAGGATGGAGATCAGGCCACCTCCTCAGGGACCCACTGCTGCCTCTTCCAGGAGCCCAGGAGGCCGAGTGGGGTCTCCTGCCCCCGACTCCAACTCCCTCCCGGCAGGACACACCCTATAGGCCACGGCCCAGCTTACAGTGCTCTCTCCATGCTGGGAAAGGGAGTGAGAGGAGGCTTGGGCCAGGGACCCGCCCAGCTCTGGCAGGCAGCCGCCCATCTGCCTTTGTTCCTGAACCACTGTGTGGGCCCCGGCCCATCCGCTGCCTGCTGGAGGGAGCCCATGGGGAACGGACTGTTCTTGCCACCCCTATCCATGGCAGGGGAGGGGCTCAGCATGGCCCTTGCCCACCCAGAAGAAGGTGCAGGGGGCCGGGCACGGTGGCTCACAACTTTGGGAGGCCGAGGCGGGTGGATCACCTCAGGTCAGGAGTTCGAGACCAGCCTGGTCAACATGGTGAAACCTGGTAGTCAACATGGTAGAACCCTGTTTCTACTAAAAATACAAAAAAGAGCCAGGCGTGGTGATGGGCACCTGTAAGCTCAGCTACTCAGGAGGCTGAGGCAGGAGAATCACTTTTACTTGAACCCGGGAGGCGGAGCTTGCAGTGAGCCGAGATCGCACCACTGCACTCCAGCCTGGGCGACAGAACGAGACGCTGTCTCAAAAAAAATAAAAATAAAAATAAGGTGCCGGGCTCCCCTTCCAGCTTGCAGGGCTCTCAGGAGGAAGCAGGAAGGGGCGGGGAGGCCCCAGGGCACCACAGACCGGATGGTTGACAGAGCACGGACCTCCCCCAGAGCCGGAGCCCTTGGACCCCTGCCCATCCTGCAAAGGCTCAGGGGCCCCACCATGGCAACGTCCTGATGAGTGGTCTGTAGACACCACCCCACACCTGCTGGACGAGGGCCGGGCCTGATCCGTGGGGAGTGTGGAGCTGATCCTTGGGGTGTGCACGGGAGCCCCCCGGAACCTGATCCGTGGGGTGTGCATGGGACCAGCCAAGGGACCCAGGGTGCCTTGAGGCTGAGCCATGACACCCACCAGCGACTGAGCTAGGGCTGAGCTGCAGGGCCACGAGAGGGGGCTTTTGAGGCAGAGGATGGAGACTACACAAGGCTGGCAGAGCGGGGGGACCAGTGAGGCTGAAGAGGGTGGCAGGGCCTCCGTGCAGGGGGCATGGTGAGATGGGGGAGTGGTCTCTCTCCAGACAGCAGGGTCAGTCTTGGAGGTGGGTTTTATCCTAAGGCAGGATGGGGCTTCTGAGTCCCTAAATGACAAGCAGGTCTCTGGGAGCCGACCCCTGTGGCTCTGCCTGCAGCCCCGCCTGGACCACCAGGGTCTGTTCCCACTGCCCCAGCCCCTCTCCTCCCTGCTCAGTCTGAGCTCAACCTCCAGCCCCGCAAGGGTCAGGCTGACGCCTACAGGGGGACCAAGGCCCGGATGGCGTCAAACCTTCCACCAGGGCCGCGCCAAGCCCAGCAGCTGCACAAATCATAAAGCCCCGGGCACTCGGCTCGGGCAAGCCTCACACTTTCCTCTCTCCCTCCCGGAAAACTGGGCAGCGTCTCCATCTCTGAAGGGCCCCTGAGGAGGCTCAGGCAGGGAAGTCCTCCCGGGTCCACTCCAGATCTTCCCAGCCCAGCTCCTCCCCTGGCCTGGCTGGACGCCTGCCTTCCCTCACTGCCGATCAAAGGAAAGTGTTTCCAGTTGCGCCCGGGGCATGAAATATTTACGGAACAAACGGGGAAACGCCAGGGGCCTGGGAACAGATAGCACCGGCTCCACAGAGCAAAGGGGAGGCCCAGGATGGGGACCAGGATGGGGAGGTGCCCACCCATCCCCAGCCATGCATCCTGGAGAGGTTTTGGCCTCGGGTCCCAGCGACTCCCAGCACTCGGCCGCACTGGGCCCCTCCCCAAAATGCCTCTCTGCACCCCTGAATTCTACCCGTGACCCAAGATCAGTGCCTGTGCTGGGCACAGTGACTCACACCTGTAATCGCAGCATCTTGGGAGGCTGAGGCAGGAGGATCACTTGAGCCCAGGAGGTGGAGGCTGCAATGAGCCATGATCATGCCACTGCCCTCCAGCCTGGGCAACCAAGCAAGACCCCCACTCAAAAAAAAAAAAAAAAAAAAAGCACGGTAGCTCATGCCTGTAATCCTGGCCGAGGCGGGTGGATCACCTGAGGTCAGGAGTTCAAGACCAGCCTGACCAACATGGTAAAACCCCTGTCTCTAAAAAAATACAAAAATTACCCGGGCATGATGGTGGGTGCCTACAATCCCAGCTACTCGGGAGGCCGAGGCGGGAGAATCACTTGAACCCGGGAGACGGAGGTTGCAATGAGCCGAGATTGTGCCACTGCACTCCAGCCTGGGTGACAGAGCAAGAATCCGTCTCAAAAAAATAAGTATAAAAGACCAGTGCTGGCCGGGCGCAGTGGTTCAAGCCTGTAATCCCAGCACTTTGGGAGGCCGAGACGGGCGGATCACGAGGTCAGGAGGTCGAGACCATCCTGATTAACATGGTGAAACCCCGTCTCTACTAAAAAAAAAAAATACAAAAAACTAGCCGGGCGAGGTGGCGGGCGCCTGTAGTCCCAGCTACTCGGGAGCCTGAGGCAGGAGAATGGCGTGAACCCGGGAGGCGGAGCTTGCAGTGAGCCGAGATTGTGCCACTGCACTCCAGCCTGGGCGACAGAGCGAGACTCCGTCCCAAAAAAATAAGTAAAAAAGACCAGTACCCGCCCCAAAGCACCCTGAGCTAGGAGGGAACCTGTGGGATGCTTCCAGCCAGATGTCGCGAGGCTGGAGGGTGGCCTCCCACCTGCAGCTGGCAGAATGATGGACCCCAAAGATGCCTGCATCCCAGTCCCCAGAATCTGTGAACACGGGAGCTCACACACAGAGGGGAGTCCAGGCAGCAGACGAAAGCTGCTCAACAGCTGATCTTAAACCAAGGAGGTTGGCCTGGATTAGCCGGGTAGGCAGATGGGACGCAGCCGCAGGGCTACCGTAGGGGGAGAGGGAGCAGGAGAGACGGGGTATGATCCTGACCCCACCCCACTGGCTCTGGAGATGGAAGGAGAGGCCCCAAGCCCAGGAAGGTAGGCGCCTGGAGCAGCTGGAAGAGGAAGCAAATCCTCCCCAGAGTCCCCTGGAAAAATGCAGCCCGGTGGACACCTCACAGCCACAGACAGGCCCCCATGCAGCCAACCTGCTGCATCCAGCACCTCCCAGAAGGTGGTGCCCAAGAGCGTGTCCCCACAGTCATGCCCCCCCGGTCCTGCTTGGCCTCTTCTCCGCCCTCTGCTGGGGAAGGTCTCTTGTTCTCTACACTTGCCCTCCCTGGGGACCTTCCTTCCTTTCAGCGGCTCTTCACCTTCCAAAACCCAAAGGCCAGCAGAGGGCCCGGCCCCACCCACGTTTGGCTCATGGCCTTTGGGGACAGGTCTCTGAGTGTTTGTTCCAAAACCCGCTCTCCTAAAACGTGGGCACAAAATGGACATGGCCCCCACAGGGCAGGCAGGTGACACGTCACAGGATGGAGGGCTCGCCGCCACCCTCATCACCCAGGCTGCAGGCTTGGCGTGTGGCCTCACTGCCCTCTGTTTGGAGGATACGGGAGAGAAGCACAGTCCTGGCCCAGCTCAGACCCCAAGGTGGTTCCCAAGGCGGGCCCCAGCTCCCCACCGGCAAGTGGGTCAAGGTCAACTGAGGTCCAACTCCACGGCGGGCAGCGGGAGGGCGGTAGAGGCGGCTGGAACTTCCACGCCACCAGAGCCTTAGCAGGGAGGAAAAGTGCCTGGAGCCTGCAGGGAGCGGGCAGTTGGGGCCCACCCACTCCCTGTGGCCTCCCAGGGGACACAGGGACTCCACCCCTGTGGCCCCCTTTGCCTCCAACAGCCCCTGCAACACGGATCAGAAAAGATTCTGAGCTTAGCTTGGGGTCTACGATTAAAATAAGAAACTTTGATGGCTGGCGTGGTGGCTCACAGCTATAATTGCAGCTACTTGGGAGACTGAGGTGCGAGGATTACTTTAACCCGGGAGGCGGAGCTTGAAGTGAGCCAAGATCGCGCCACTGCACTCCAGCCTGGGTGACAGAGTGAGACTCCATCACAAAAAAAAAAAAAAAAAAAAAGAAATTTTTCTCGGGACCCCTCACCTTTCACCCCGGGTGGTTGAAGGTGAGGAAAGCTGTATGAATTTTGGCCCCAAACGAATGTCCACCCCCTCCCACCCTGAGAGCACGGACGGGGTCCCCTGGCCTTACCTTGGAGGCTGTGCCGGGTGGGGCCAGGGAACCAGGGCAGCAGCAGCAGGAAGAGCAGGTAGACCAGCGAGAGCCCGCTGAAACGGAGCAGGCAGGCTGCGGGGAGATGGATGTCAGCTGCGTTGCCAACAGAGGATGGCCAGCCCCCACCCCAGAGGACAGCGCACCCACGGCCCAGCTCGTCACACCCCCAAGGCCGTGTGCCCTGTGAGTGCTGCCCTAGGCCGGAGCCATGGAAGCCCCCACGAGCTTCCGTACGTATCTCACGCACACCACACCACGCCACGCCACGGGCACCAGCCTCCCAGTGGGGCACTAAGGTTGTGACCCATCTTCCTACCTTGCTTTTCTTCCTTTAAAAATGCTATTCTTGGGCCGGGCGCGGTGGCTCACACCTGTAATCCCAGCACTTTGGGAGGCCGAGGCAGGCGGATCACTTGAGGTCAGGAGTTCAAGACCAGCCTGGCCATGGTGAAACCCCGTCTCTACTAAAGATACAAAAATTAGCTGGGCGTGGTGGCGGGCACCTGTAATCCCAGCTACTCGGGAGGCTGAGGCGGGAGAATCGCTTGAACCTGGGAGGTGGAGGCTGCACCGAGATCACGCCACTGCACTCCAGCCTGGGTGACAGAGCAAGACTCCATCTCAAAAAACAATCAAACAAAAAATGCTATGATTCCTGCGCCCAGCACGTGTCTGGGAGCCCTCGCACAGGTATGGGGTGGTGGGACACAGTGTGCCCTCAGCCCAAACACTCTACGTGGCTGCACTCGCCGAAGCCGCCGCACTGTGTCCCGTGTCTGCCCTCCTGCCTCTCTCAGAAGGTCCTGGGGCCTGGCCTCCCACCCTCGCCTGAGAGCCCAGCCAGTGTTTGCATCAGTCCCAAGCACACAGCTCCCACGCGGGGTCTGCCTGGCACTTGCACTGATCTGACAGGGTCCAGAGTCAGGGAGGCTGCGCCTGCCACGCTCCAGCCAGGCCTGCTTCCTCCTAGGAACGTGAGGTTTGTCAGGAGATGAGGGCTGGAACCTGATATGGTCTCCTTGCAGAGGACCTGGGGGGCCACTCAGCCTTTCTGGGGCTACCGGGGAGGACACTGGGACTGGAAGGGCGCCTCTTGCTGCCTGAGGGGCACCAGCAGCCCACCCTCCACCCGCCACCCTCCACCCACCCTCCAGCCGCAGGGCCCTGGTCAGGAGGCTGAGGAAGGAGGCCACAGTAAGCTCAGACCCGTGTCCAAGCGAGACCCGTGGCTGCTGCTCCCACCATGACCCCAAAGTCCCAGCCAGGGTGTAGCCAACCGGGTCCCTCCATAGTCTGGCTCTGTGCCCAGGGGAGGCCATGTGTGCCACCGTCTGCCCCATCCTTGGTGCCACAGGAGCCCCAGGAAGTCTTCTGGAGGGAGGCCCAACCCAGCCCAGCTCTCACCGTGACACCCGCCTGCCCCTCAGTCCCCAGGACCCGAGCCTCACCCTAGACCAGGGGCATGGAAAACGCAGGGTGAGTTAGAGGAGGCACAGGCAGAGGAAGACCCCGACCTCCACGGACAGCACGGGAGGCCTGGCCTTTCAGCCTGGGGGGCCTCCAGGCCCGTCTCCCCATTGGCACCATGGGGTTGATGCTTGCACCTGAAAGGGCCAGGGGCACATGGCAAACTCAGCAAGCAGAGCCCCTCCCTTCCCACCCTCAGCAGCTTCACCCTTCCACCCTCCCAGAAGCAGACACGAAAGGTTCACGCTCGGGGTGGCTACGGGCTGAAGGCGGCCTCGGCTTAGTACACGCGTCACAGAGTCCAGGGCTCCAGGGGGCACCACTTGCCCTGCTGGACACAGCAGCCTTCCCCAGCTCCCCCAGGAGCCCTCCCTGAAGTTAACATCCCCACTTCCTCCCATTAATGCATCAAGCATAGCCATCGGCTCCATGCTTTTAAACCTAAAGTTTTTTGATGATTATACATTTTCATAAAAAAAAATCAATAAGATCTGGCCCAAGAGGCAGGAGGAAAATGCATTCACGACAAAGGCTTCTGAAGTTTGCGCTTGTTCCCTAGAGCTGCACTTTTCAGCCGGGTGGGTTCTGCCCCAGCCCTGTCCCCAGAGAAGGCGGCACCTCCCCTCTGCACCTGTCCGGCCAGGTGGCAGCCGTCCATGCATCCATCAGAGCAGAGGAGCTCACAGTCTGACCTGCCAGGAATGGCCAATGCTGAACAAGTTCAGGTGCACCAGGGTTGGGTTCAAAGCCCGTGGCAGGGCGCCCTAGTGTGGCGTGGACACCAGGCAGGGCTCCTGGAGGCAGAAGGGTAGGTCCTGGGGATGAAGGTCGCCAAACCCTGAGGCTGTGGGAAGGCCAGGGAGGTCGTACCATGGGTGCGGTTTCCTTTGGGAAAACGAAGAAGTTCTAGAGATGGGTGTCGGTGACAGCTGCACAACTATGGGAACGTGTTTACCGCTGCTGACCTGTGCCCTTAAATGTGGCTAACATGACAAACTTTAGGCCGGGTGTGGTGGCTCACGCCTGTAATCCCAGCACTTTGGGAGGCCAAGGCAGGCGGATCACTTGAGCCCAGGAGTTCGAGACCAGACCGAGCAACATGGAGACCCCATCTCTACAAAAAATTACAAAAATTAGCCAGGGATGAAGGTGCATGCCCCTGGTCCCAGCTACTCGGGAGGCTGAGGCGGGAGGATCACTTGAGCCCAGGAGGCTGAGGCTACAGTGAGCCATGATCGTGCTGTTGTGCTCCAGCCTGGGCGACAGAGTGAGATAATCTCAAGAAACAAACTATAAAATGGCAAGTTTTATGGATGTATATTTTGCCAGAATAAAAAAATAACCAGTCCCTGAAATCTGCAAAGGATTGTCAGAAGCCAGAGTCTGAGGCTGCAAGGGGCTGGGGCTGGAGACGAGGCAGGTGCAGGGGCTGAGGATGGAGATGAGGGAGGGCCTGGAGCCGGAGACCTCCCTGACCGCCCTGCCCCTGGCCGAGCCAGAGGGGAACCTTGAGGGGCAGAGTGGAGTCAAAGGCAGAGGACGATGGAGGGCGTGGGAGGCACTTTGGCAGGGGTTCCCCAGCAGCTCAGCGTTACCCGGCAGAGCAAGTCCCCTGCCTGAGACCAGGACCCACCACGGGCCTGCCCCGGGGTGATCAGCAACATGCCCCCCAGAGTTTGTTCACTCATTCATTCATTCATTCATTCATTCATTCAATACCCAGCAGGTCCCACCAGGCAGCGGGCTTGGTCTAGGGTCTGGGGACGTGGTGGACACTTGGACAGAAAACTAAGGCTTGTCCCAGGTGGTGGCCACTCACCAACAACACAGACAAGGAAAACGCTCAGAGAGGCAGAGGGCTACTTAGCCCAGAGCCCACCCGCTCGCCCGGGGATGGGCTGAGACAGGCGGGCCCTGGCTGGTCTCCCTGGCGCCATCTTTTCTGTCAGCCTTGCCGCAGACACCAAGCAGGCGTGGCCTGAGGGGTGGGATAAGAAGGGGGCTCGGGGTTACAGCCCAGCCCACCATTCCTCCCATTATCTGGTCTTGGGGTCCTCGGAGTAGCCAGCTGGCAGGGCAGGAGTGAGGAGGGGCCAATGCTCCAATCCCCCCATTTTCAGATGGGATGGGCTCTGAGAGGGGAGGAGCTCCCGAGAGTGGTCAGAACCCAGGTACAGGCGTCCTGGCCGCAGGGTCACGGCTTTTTGAAACCCTCCTTGTATCTACCTGTGTTGTCTATGCAGCCAGAGGTGCTGTTGGACGGTCTAAGTGTGTTGATGTGGCCTCAACTGTGACTTTGTGGGCTAAAGCCAGAGGGGGAGACACCAGAGCAGGCTGCCTAGAGGAGGCGGCATTACTTTTGGCCTTGAAGGTTGGCTCCAACTTAGGGCAGGTCAGAAGCTTCGTGGATCAGTCTCAGGCAGAGAAGGAAGAAATTCGGCCAGAGGGGAGGTGGGGCCCGAGACAACCCAAGGAGCGAGGACAGGAGCCTGCCCTACCCTGTGGCTCCCACGTTCCCATCAGGAGCTGCCCAGCCTGGGCCTGTGACCCTGTGAGGGTAGTACCTTTTCCTGAGTCAGCAGCAATGGGATGGGGTCAGAGAGAGCGGTGGCTCCTGAGCCCCGACCCCCTCGCCCCACCAGCACACGCCTCTTTGTGGCCCACATCCAGCCCCTCGGGAAGCAGAGAGCCCGGCCATCACCCATCCATAGACCCTCATCCGACAGCTGAGGGAAGCACAGCCGGGAGCAGAGAGGCTGCCCCCACGGTAGCTGCTGGGCCCCTGGGTATCCAAGGGCTGGGCTGGCCTCTGCTTTCAGTGGGTGCTGGCCAGGAAAGCCACAAATGCCACATGGTGGTAACCAGGACCACACACCACTCCACTGGAACATTCCACACAGAGGGCTGGACACCACCCACTCCCACTGGCCCACAGGAAGACCTGCCACGGGGATGTCAGATGCCTGAGCCCTCCCGCCAGGACGCAGCTCCTGGGATGAGACCCTTGCAGCTGGCCCACACCCGGGTGGGAGAGGAAAACCTGCCAACCCTCGTTCCCTGTGGCCACCGAGGAGCCGCCCGCTCCGAGCCTGGCCTCCTCTAACATGGGCTGAACCAAGCCCGGCGAGGCCTGAAGGACTGTCACAAGGAGGGCTGCCGGCTGGGCCTTCCACAGCCTGGACACCTCACACCTTTCTCCCTCCAGGAGCCAGGCAGAGACCCAAGGCCAGGATTTTGAGCCCCCCTTGAGCAAGGAGTCTCCGTGAAACAGCCGGTGCGGCCTGTGTGTGACCCCACACCGCCGGGGCCCGCAGGCCAGCGCTGGCCGAGAGCAGGAAGTGGTGCAGAAAGACCGCGGCCAACACGGACAGGTGACCCGGGACCCACAGGAGCTGAGGCTGCACAGCAGAGCGGGCAGAGGCGAGCTGGGGGCACCGTGTGAGCCAAGGCCCCAGTGCGCCGTCCTGCTCCACACCTGCACAGGAGCTGAAAGCTGGGACTGGAGGGGCCCCAGACCCAGCAGCTGACCCTCCCACCCTAGGACACCTTTTGTGCCCCAGGGAGAGGGGAGGCCTAACCAGAGGGCGGACGCACCCGCGGCCATCACGTCACCGTCATGGCCATCACATCACCGCTGCCCCCAGTGCAGGCACAGGGCTGGGCAATCTGTCCTATATAATCCTGTGGCACTAGGCAAGGACCACAACTGTCACCCCCACTTTGCAGATGAGGAGATGGAGCAAGCCTGGGACGCAGCAAACAGCCAACACCCCCGCCCCCGCCATGTGGCTCAGGCCTGGCTGGCTGTGGGGACAGAGTAACTTTATTTAAATGCTAATCTGCTGATTAACCCCGGGTCTGGGAATGCCTCCAAACTGTCTAGTTGATGTATCTTATTTATGCAGGAACACCTATTCCCTGGCATTCATATGCAGGAAAGGAAAAAAAAAAAAAGAACGCCTAGTCCTCGTAGGTTTCCTCCTAAACAAACCTGAGGCTGCAGAAGGAATCTGGCCACCCACCTGCCGCGTTCCCAGCCACCTGCACATTCCTCCCAGGGCAAGATACGAGCCCCAGGTCAGGCGTTTGGGTTCAGAGCTCTACCTGTCTCGAAGCTGCCCGAGGCCATGTTTCTGTCTGTAAGTTCCCCCCAGTAAATAGCCCAGAACCAACATACTTGCTCTGTCTGCCTCCTTTGATTTCCCAGCTCCTTCAGTATCTGGGTGTTGCTTTGATTATACCACCTTTTCACAGAACAGTGGCCCCTACCCTCGAAGCCACCACCTCCAAAGGGGACAGAGTGCTGGAGGCACCACCAGAGGACAGGGGCCCCCAGGCCAAGAGCTGCAGAGCAGGCCTCACAGGAGAGCCTCAGGCAGTGGACAGGTGGGGACCGGGTGGGACCAGCAGGTCTGAGACAGTGGTGGTCAGGAGTTAACCTGGCCAGCAGGTCCCGACATGAGAAACAGGGGCCAGGGGGCAGGGCTGTAATTCTTGGGTTCCCAGCACAGGGCAGAGCCTCGGTGTGGGGGCGCCGCCCAGGAGCCAGGACAGCAGGGGAAGGAAGGACGGGGGCCTGGAGTCCAGGTGCTGCCCAGCGCTTGCATCCAGGGTCACAGGACTGAGCGGTCAGAGGTGTCCTCAGTCATACCAGGCGTCACACACCAGGCAGGGAGGAGCGGCTCTGCAGCCGCCATCTGGGAGCCTCAAGGGTAGTCTACACCCTCGGGGTGACTGTCCACTCCTCACGGGCACCAGGCCACAGGGAAGGCATGCAGGACGCCCACACACCCAGCCCAATGTCCACTAGCAGCTCAGTCTTAGGCATGGAGGCACCTGCCCTACCTGGATGCCTAGAAGGATCCTAAGAGTCTCCTCCACAACCTGGAGTCAGCCGCTCCGCCCCGGGACTCTGGCCCCACCAATGGCCGGCACTGGCCGCTGGTGCGGCCGGGTCGGCCGATGGACTGTAAGGATCTCCAGTGTGACATGTCCTCAGGGACCACACCCACCTGAGTGCCGTACAAAACTGGTGGCTGGGGCTGGGCACAGAGGCTCACGCCTGTAATCCCAGCACTTTGGGAGGCCGAGGCGGGCATAGCACCTGAGGTCAGGAGTTCAAGACCAGCCTGGCTAACATGGTGAAACTAAAAATATAAAATTTAGCCTGGCGTGGTGGTGGGTGCCTGTAATCCCAGCTACTCAGGACACTGAGGCAGGAGAATCACTTGAACCCAGGAGGTGGAGGGTGCAGTGGGCCAAGATCATGTCACTGCACTCCACCCTGGGCGACAGAGCAAGACTTCTCAAAGGAACTGTAGCCATGGGCTGGACTGAGATCCCATCTCCACCTTCTCCAGGGCTCAGCTTCCTTACCTGGGAAGCAGGAGAGCCCGAGGGTTGGAGTCTGTGACCTGGGTTGGAGTCCTGGCCCTGAAGGAGCCAGGCTGCGGGGTGGAGCAGGGCCAGCTGCCAGGGCTAGAGGCATCACCCTCCTCGGGTCCTCCCGACAACCTAAGGGTGGCACCATCCCATCCTACAGGCAGGTGAACCGAGCCCAGCACGACCCACAAGAGACTCAAGTCACAGACAGGCTCCCCAAGCAGCCTCAGTTCCAGCAGGTGCCCCAGGAGGCAGGAAGGGTCTGGGCCAGTTAACACAGATTTCACAGACTCCAGCCAGCCCCAGAAGGTGCCACAGAAAGGCCTGGCTGGACATCCCTCTGCCACCCTCTGTGCCTCTACTTCTCTGCCCAGACCTAACTGGCAGAGAGGATATAGGGCTAGACCAACAGGCCCTCCGGGGTTGAGGGCAGAGCAGCTGAATCCCAGGAGGAATCCCCAGGAGCTTCCTCAGCCATGTGGTCCAACTCTCAAGCCCAGGTGGGTTCCCGGCAGTGGCTGCCCGGCCTCTCCTCCCACAAGGGGATGGCCATCAAGGGGCAGCGACCCTCTCGGCCTGTGTCTTTGTGCACTGGACCAACTGTGGTCTCAGACCAGTTCCTTGGTCTGGCATTCAAGGCTACCACCACTTTGGGTCCCCTTGTGTCAGCTGACCCTGTGGGCTTCCTGCCACTCCCCAACAGACCAACATCCTGCTGCATCCCAGTCTTGGCCCCAGCAGTGCCCTGGCCTGGTGGCAACCCTGGCCTCTGTGAGCTCCGTCGCCACCCATCGTCACTCAGTCATCCCCAGGGCTCCTCCTGCTGTGATGGGGCTCACGGCAGCTCATGCATAACTGCTTCTCCCTGAGCCTGTGACGGGGCAGTGCTTGGAAATGCAAGCCCACCACCCCCACTCCACAGGCACCCACGGACCCACAAGACACAGCAGATGTGGGAACAGCCTCAGCACCCACCCGCAGAGTGGGCCGGGCAGTAGGGTGTGCGGCGGAACCCTGTGTGTCATGTCTGTACGTGCCCTGTAAAATTACACCACTGGGCTCCAGCCCTGACCCCTCACAGCTGCTGAGATGACCACAGATGAGCCCAGTCTCCTCTGTCTTACTTTGTGCATTTATAAATCAAGAACCGTAACCCCCTCCTCACAGGATTGTTGCAGAGACAACAGTGCCTGACGCATAGCATGACAGAGCAAGCGTGCACCAAGCTCTGCAGCACTGCCGAGAGATACAAGCCACAGAGAGTCAGACGCCTACCATTCCTTTTGTGTAAAACTGAACTTCTGCATGTCTGGGATATATAAAAAGGGCCAGGAAGATCCGCACCAAGCCGCTGTGTTTGCAGAAGAGGTCCTTGGTCCCTCCTACCCACAGCATTTCCCTTTTCCACAAGGGGAATGTTTTCATGCGTTGTTGGAGTTATCAACAAGTGAACTGGCCAAAAAGAAAAAGGACTGGAGGGAACAGATGGGATGGAAGCAGGGCAGGTGGCTTGGTCCAGCCTTCCTCTCAGCTGAGGGAACAGAAGCTGGAAAGGACGTGAGTCTTCTGAGTCCCCAGAGCTCACAGCGGCAGTCGCAGGACTAGAACCTGGGCCTCCCTGCCGGGGCAGGCACTTTGCTAGGTCTTCACTTCTTTTGCTACCAGCTGAGCATGGGAAGGTCCGAAAAGGGCCGGGTGAGGGCAGGGAGGATTAGTTCGCAGATGACAGCTGCCAGGCCAAGGCAGCTACAGGGAGCTGGGGTCCTGGTCCAAGCCCCATCTGCCCTCCCCCCAGCCTGCTCCAACTCCTGCAAATGCGCTCTCTGCCTTATTTGGCTTGGAAGAGAAACCCATAAACACTTGTGTGCTAGTGCTTATGCCGGTGGGCGGGGCTGGGCAGAGGAGAAGAGGAAGAAGAAAAGAGCAGACGTGGTACGGGCAGCTCCCGGCGGCTGCTGCTCTGCCCCGCTCTGCAAGGGAGCCTGGTGGGCCTTACCTGCCATGACCCCAGGCAGAGCACAAAAACCAAACCCAGACCCAGAGGGGCCATGAGGGCTCAGGCAGATCTCACCTTTATGGAAGAAGGAGGCTGGCAAGGTTGGCCCAGGGGACAGGGGGAAGCCAGCCCGCCCCCAGACGCCCCTCGCAGCCTTCACAGCGTGGTCTATGGTGAGGTTCACACAGGCCGCATGGCCTACCACCCCACAGCCCCAGCACAGGAGCCTTGGAGAGCAGACAGAGGTGAAAGCTGTGTGGGGAGGGGACCTGAGGGGCTCCCCTAATGGAGGGCGAGCCTGCCCAGGCCCACCTTCACCAGCCACCCTGGCCTCCAGGCCTGCTCCACACATGCTCCCAAACCCCAGCAGCTTCAGTCCTTCTCTGCACGAATCCCCACCTGCCCCTCCAAGGCCCCAGCGGATGTGACCCGACCCACCCTCCACAAGCAAAGGTCCCGCCTCTAGTGCCCACCACCCCAGAAGCTCACCCCAGCCCTCACCAGCAGGGCCTCTGCGCCCTTAGTGACCCCAGCCATGGCTACAGACGGCGACGCCACAGGCTTCGCTCCCCCGGGGCGCTGGACAGTCCCAGGCTGGGATCCTGCAGAGTTCCCTGTCCATCCCACCCTGCCCCGAGCTGAGGACTGGGGAAGTCCCTCTTCCCGCCTCATGGACAAAGGAGAGTTGAGAGAAACTCACGGAAAAGGCCCTGTCTGCACCCTCTGTCCGGCAATAAGACAGAAATGGGATTCTAGAGCCCTTCACAAAACTCTGAAAACCTTAGAGACCTTCGAACCAACCCCTGCCATCTCATGGGAGAACCCTAGGCCCTAGGAGAGTAGGCTTTGTCCAAAGGCAACAGTGGGACGCAGTCATGGGACAGGCAGCACCCAGGGAGCCCAGGACAGGCAGGGCCTGAGGGAGCCACTCGCCTTCGAGGCAGCACCCAGGGAGCCCAGGACAGGCAGGGCCCGAGGGAGCCACTCGCCTTCGAGGCAGCACCCAGGGAGCCCAAGACAGGCAGGGCCCGAGGGGAGCCACCCTGCCTTCGAGGCAGCAGGAGGTAAATGGAATGTTCCTTACCTACTTGGAGCCCGGCCAGCAGCCTGGGGCACCGAGGAGTTTCTGGAACATTTAATTAGCTCGGTGCCTGGGTTTAATTAGCTCGGTGTCCGGGTTTAATCAGCTCAGTGTCCAGGAAACTCAGTTTTATGGCTCATCTGACCTACACGGGGCAGGGTCCTGCAGGCCTGGTGGCCGCTGTGGGCTGGGCACCCACCGCACCTGCCACAGCCAACTGCTCTCAGGCCTGCTGGTGTGGAGAGCCAGGTCACCCTCCCAGCCACACTCAGCCTGAAGCCCTCGGAGGGTTTGCAGGGCGCGGGTGGGTCCGTCTGTGAACAAGGTGACTGTGCAGGAACAGAGGGTCGGCAGGCACCTGCTGCACACAGCCACGTGGGTGGGACTGGGGGAACTGTCTCTGCCCAGGGAGTGGGGCAAAGCCCACAGGGTCCCGCAGGCATCAGCCCCTGGGATTCTCACACAAGCCAGGGGTGACTCCAACACGCCCATTTCACAGATGAGCACACGGAGGCTGCAGGAGGGAGGGCTCCCCAGGCGACCTGTGGTAGGCGGAACGGTGGTACCTGTACATCTGGGCCTGAGCTCTTGTGGCGCTGCCCTAGCCCAGGAGGGGACCAGGCTGAGTGACTTGGAGGGCACGATGGTGCTGACCAGAGGCCCAGCAGCACGGCCCGAGGCAGATGCGGTCTGGTCCCAAAGCCGCTGCCTTCCGGTCCCCACACCATGGCAGCTGTGCTTGCGGGGCGGGCGCAGGTGAGCTGGGGGGTGCCTTTGCGTTCTCCCCATGCTGCTCAGCACCCCATCCTCATCTTCTTGGTACTTGGGGTCAGCAGTGAACGACCCGCAGCATGGCAGGAGACCGAGCAGAGATGAGAACGCCCCACCCCACGCGTGAGACATGCCCCACGTCGGGGCCTCGGTGGCCCTTCCCCCCTTCCCCCGACCCTCCCCCCACTGCCCTCCCCGCCTCCCCCACCCTCCAAAGGGTCTGTCCTTCCCCACAGACGACCAGCAGTGCTGCCAGGGTGTGGAGGCCTCAGCGTTTTTCTGTGCTGGACTCTCCTGGAGGGTCAGGGATCTGGGACTCATCCCTCAACAACCAAGAAGGGGACAGATTCCAGGGTGTGGGTGAGGCCCGCGTTCCACACAGAGCAATCCCCTGACTCTGCCCAAGTGGGTTCCTCTCTAGCCTCTTCAGAAAGGGAGGAAACCAGGGCTTATCTGGGCAGCCATCTCTGGCACAGATACAGGTAAATAGGTGGGGGACAGTGGGTAGAGGGTGGGGCCCCAGGAAGGACGCGGGTCCCCGAATGTCTGACGGAGCCAACCCTATGCCTCTGCTGTGCCCTGGGAAGGGAGCTGGACCAGGCGGAGCCACCTCTGTGGGCAGCAAGGCCTCCCTCCCGGCCCACCCTGGGGTCTGGGCAGAGCCCAGATGAAGAAGGGGCTCCCGCTGGCCTCTGCACACAGCAGGCACTCAGAGGGGCGGTGACAAAGTCAGGCCTCCAGCTCAGCTCTCCTCCCTTCACACACCATGGCCTCTGCCACCTGAGGTCAGCGACTGGCACAGGGCACTCTCCTGCCATCCTCAGAGGGTCCAAGTGCATTGGCCCTGCCCACCGGCCCCCATCTGAGCTGCAGGCACTGCCCTCCTGGATTCCTGCAACTCCACAACCCCAGGGACGGCAGGACCCCCTCCAGCCTCAAGGAGAGGATGTGTCTGGGGAGGAGAAGGGGCTCCTGACTGCCAAGTGTAGACCCCCAGCAGCGCCACGGCCAGAGTGGTCTGCCAGGTCTCCCGCGGCAGCCAAGGCAAGGGTGGGGCAGCCCCTCAGGTCCCTCAGCAGCCTACAAGTGCTGAGTCAGTTCTGACCCTGCGCTCTGTGCCAGGAAGCGGCTCCTGTTGTGCCACTTGTCAGATGGGGAAACTGAGGCACAGTGGGCTCACAGGGCGCTGTGTGGACAGTGTGGCCTCCCACAGCTTCAGCCGCCCTGCACACAAGCCCTGACCAGGCGTGGCTGGGAAGGACAGCCAGCCACAAGCTGGCCCCTCGGCCAGAAGCTATGAGCACATGAGTCCCACGGGCTCTTTCCTGGGACCCCCAGCCCCCAACACGCCCGCACCCCCACCTTGCACCCGGCAGCTCCAGGCTCAGGACTAGGAATCGGTAGTTCCCTAAGAACCACAGCTTTCCATGGACTGCTGTCACGGGGGGAGCCCGTCCAGAGGGTACACCCAAAACAGTCTGGCCCTGGGGTGCCTGGACAGGGTGCGGGTCCAGGGCTGGAGCCAGAGACGTCCGGCGTTCCAGGTCATGATTCAAGCCTGCCCAGGGGCCAGCTGGTGAGCTGGCAGCCAGTGTCCTCCAGAGACAGGGATGAGATGCAGGGCCAGCTCCTGGCAGCTCAGGGCACTTCCAGGGGCCCAGCTCCCCAGGAGGGCCCTGCTCTCGGCCTCAGCCTATGAGCAGCTCCTGTGTGAACAGCGTGGCCCCAGGCAGAGGCTGGGGACTCTGTCTCTTCGCCCAGAAAGTAGCGGTGGGCCGGGTGTGGGGACTCCTGCCTGTAATCCAGCACTTTAAGAGGCTGAGGTAGAAGGTTTGCTTGACCCCAGGAGTTTGAGACCAACCTGGGCAACACAGGAAGACCCCATCCCTATTTAAAACAAAACCAAACCAAACAAACCAGATCAGGAAGGCACTGATGTGCCTCTTCACCTGGAGCTGCTGGCCAGGGTCTAGTGTGGTACAAATGTGCACAGTGAAGAGCTGGGTCAGGGCAGCCCTGGGGTAACAGCCGGTAGGTGCTCCCTGACACTCTCTGGCTGACCCAGCGAGTGGACAGCACATTCCACAGCCCGCGTGGACCACACTGATTACACTGATTAGCACACGATGTTAAGGTTCCAGGTAAACAAGGTCGCTCTGTGACCTGGAGCTGGCCCCGCCCCCAGCATTCCAGACTAATTGAGAGGGTAGGATTCCTGCAGAGACGGCCCATTCCACCCGAAATGAAGGCTTTGGAAGCTAGGAGGCAGCTCTCCGGGCTCTGTGAGGCCGTCACAGCCAGCCTGCCCCAGGCACAGCTGTACACCTGCACACAGAGTCGGCACGCGGGGGTCAGGCGTGGTTGGAAGCCCATGGTTCAGAGGGGTTTCAGGAGCCCACAGCCTCCTGGGGGCCAGAGTGCATGACGAGCCACAGTTAGCACCAGACGCTGAGCTGGGTCCTCAGAGAAGGCTTCCCTGGGGGTCACCGGAGCAGGACCCGGTGGCGGGAAGGATCTGGGAACATCAGATGCGAAGGTCCTGAGGGAAAACCCAGAGGTCACAAAGCTGCGGAGGGCGAGGTGGGGTACGAGGCAGGACGTGCTGTGAAACACGGGGTCTCGGCCACAGGAGATGGGGTCCTCTTGAAGCCCCAGCAGCGAGCAGGCGGCAACGCCTCCCCCAGGTTCCTCCAGGTGCCCAGGCTCCACATAGCCCATTCTTTCTCCAGAGCTGAGGTCCACACCACCAGCGTCACTGGGCCCTAAGCAGGTAGATGCTCAGGCTGAGGCTCACCCAGACCCAGGCGCCATGTTCTAAAGCGTCCTCCGGGAAACACGAGCGTGCTCTCCAGGCAGAGATCACGCAACGACATTCCCCTGCCAGGCCAGGCATGGTGGCTCACGCCTGTAATCCCAACACTTTGGGAGGCTAAGGCAGGTGGATCATGAGGTCAGGAGTTCGCGACCAGACTGGCCAACATGACGAAACTCCATCTCCACTAAAAATACAAAAATTAGCTGGGCGTGGTGGCACGCGCCTGTAAATCCCAGTTACTTGGGAGGCTGAGACAGAGAATTGCTTGAACCTGGGAGGCAGAGATTGCAGTGAGCTGAGATCGCACCACTGCACTCCAGCCTGGGCAACAAGAGTGAAACTCAGTCTCAAAGAAAAAAAAAGAAAAGAGAAAAGAAATGCCTCTGCCATGGCCTGCCTTTGACCCCCAGTGTCATGCCATGACCTCCCAAAACAAGGACTCCGCCCTCAGCACCAGGGGCAGACACTGGCGACCACTCCAACCACAGCCCCAGCAACTCACCCCAGAGAGGCAACGAGGGCTTCCTAAGAACCCCGGCCACTGAAAACCTCGCGGGAGCCACCTCTCAGGAGCGGCACTGCCTTCCAAACACAGGTACCCGGCCCCGGCAGACCTGGCTGCCCACTGTGTCCTCAGCGGTGCTGGGCCCAGGACAGAAGCTGGGGTGCTAACTCAGAGCCCTTACCCTGTGATTCACCCAGCGGTACCCAGCCCCCCTGACCTGACCAGCCTGGCCTGTCTAGACTGCCCCAGGGCCCAACCACAAGCTGGCCTGCTCTGTAGGGACTTCCCCGGCACTCAGGGAGGAATGCTGCCTGGCCACCTCTCTCGCAGGCAGGGTTGGGGAGGACTCACCAGCCACTCGGAGGCAGCCTGGAGAGGAGGGGTCACGGGCAGGTGTCTGGTCACACCCCCTTCAGAACCTTGCTCTCCCTTCCCCCCAGGCCACTGGGGCAGGGCAGGAGAGGGAGGGGAATCTCAGGGCAGGTGTCTAGGACGGTCACCTATCATGTCTGTGTACTTCTGCAGAAGACTGGTGTCTGGTCCTAGCTCAGCCCTCCCCCTCTGTGCCTTGAGTTCTCAGTAAGTGAAATGGGGACAGAATTGGGCACCTGCACCAGGACTGTCTTGCCCTCCCAGCAGATGCCGCCCCAGAAGCACTGCCCGAACACGTGGCCAGGTGAGCACCTCCTAGAACTGGCACAGGGCTGGACAGCAGCACCTGGAGCCTGGCTTCCTGGTCCCTGGAGAGCCCAAGTCCTTATCTCTAAAAAAATTTTTTTTTTTTGAGACAGAGTCTCACTCTGTCGCTCAGTCTGGAGTGCAATGGCACAATCTCAGCTCACTGCAACCTCCACCTCCTGGGTTCAAGCCATTCTCCTGCCTCCGCCTCCTGAGTACCTGGGACTACAGACACCCGCCACCACGCCCGACTAATTTTTCTATTTTTAGTAGAGACGGGGTTTCACCACGTTGGCCAGGCTGGTCTCGAACTCCTGACCTCAGGGGACCCGCCCACCCGGGCCTCCCACGGTGCTGGGGTTCCGGGCGTGAGGCCGCGCCGGCCGCTCTCTCCGTTCTGAGCAGGTGCCGAGGTGGGCGGACGCGTGACCACAGTCAGCGCGGCTGTGTTCTCAGTCGGCAGCTTGGGTGCCGCGGTCGCGCCCGCCGGTGGGGCGTGAGGTTGATTCATGTGTCGGGGCGGCTGGGCCACGCTGCCCAGTTTAGTCAAAAATACCTGGTATGTAGGTATTTTTTAACTGAGATTGATTTAAATCAGCAGAGGGCACAAGGGCCTCATCCAATCGGCGGACGTCACGAGGGCCTCATCCAATCGGTGGACGGCATGGGGGCCGCCGCCTCCTCCTCCTCCAATTGGCGAACGGTACGAGGGCCTCATCCAATCGGCAGATGTCATGAGGGCCTTATCCAATCGGCGGACGTCATGAGGGCCTCATCCAATTGGCGGACGGCACGAGGGCCTCATCCAATCAGCTGTAGGCGGGGGAGTGACGCCTGAGGCCTGGAGAACTTCCCAGGATGGCCACAGAGAACCCCCGCTTGAGCGCACGCGTGGACCCGAGACTGCAACAGCGGCTCTTGCCAGCCAGCCCGCCCTGCGAACTTCAGACGCGCCAGCCCCACAATCGCGTGCGTCAGCTCCTTAAATATCCATTTCACAGGCAGACAGACGTATCAATGTACCCTGCCTGGCTCGCGCCCAGGATCACCAGCCCCGGAACCCGGCCCCAGCTGCTCTCAGAGCCACAGGGACAGTCCCCTCGGGGCAACGGGGGCCGGGGCCACCCCAGGCTGGAACCCTGGGCCCAAACCGGCTAGAGTGGGCCTCAGTTTCCCCTTTCCATAAAATCTCTTCTCCACTTTCGAAAGTTTTTAAAACGCACAGAAGCACAAAGTGACACCCAAGTGACAGTCGTCACGGTCGACCTGTGCGTGCTGTAACTACTCCGCCCGCACGCACGTGTTCTACCACGCACGGCTTTCCCATCGGCTTCTCCATCGATCGGCTTCCCTGATCGATTAGCTTCTTCCCGGACTGAGCCGCTGTACTCTCTTCACACATCTCCCCACTGCTCTCCCTCCCCAGAAGGAAACAGTCTCCTGAGTTTCGGGACATTCTTCCGGGAAGCAGCCATTTCCGAGCTCTGGAATCCATCCAGGGCTATCTTCGAGGGCATCCCTGGACTGTGGCTGTGCTCAGACCCCCGGGCCAGGCCCTGCCCATGAGGAAGGAGCTCAGGGGACTGTGCTGGGAGAGCTTTGACTCACAAAAACAGCCCCCCCACAACCCAGAGCCCCCCCAGTCCTGATCCCCCAGAGACCAGAATGACTGAGGCGGGAGGGAAGGGGACCGGCCACAAGGTGGAAGCTTCAGTCAGCTTTGGAACTCCCCTACTGCAGGTGACTGGCTGGGGTGGAAGCCACCAGCTTCCCTGCAAACCGCTGCTCCACTCCCATCTCTCTCAGGACCCCAAGGGCCCCATGCCATCATGTGCTCGACCACTGAGCCAGACCCCGCGTTTGCAGGGGTAAGCCCATGTCACCCTCAGCCACCTAGGAAGGCAGAGCCACTGCTGTCCCCACTCAGAGGAACCAGGGTTCCCATAGGTCACAGAGTGAGGCCGCCCAGCCAGGGAGGGGCAGAGCCAGGCCAGAACAACTCCACGGAGCCTTCCGCCTCAGGGTGACCACCCTGCCCTGCCCTACAGCCCGGACTCAGGACTAGAGCCTTGAGGATCGAGGGGACTCAAGCCAGCTCCCACCACCGCAGGTCAAAACCCACACTCACTGACACAACCCCCAAGCCCTCGCCGACTTCCCGGACCCCCTGACAGCACGAGACTCACGCACATGCTCCTCCTGCTCCCTTCCCCGGGTCCAGACCCCAGGCCCTCCGGAGGGGACCCCATGGACCAGACCCTCTAGAGCAGAGGCCTGCAAAGTGGGACCCACGAGCCCCCAAAACCACGTGTCACCACAGTCCTGGGGAGAGGGGCCCAGGGCCTAGCCAACCTCATGGGCCCAACCTCGCTCCAGGGCTGCCAGCTGGTGGGGGCAGGGGCTGGGCTCCTCTTGTTTGGCCTGGCACACTGCCTGGGCCTTGCAGCCCCTCCCCCCACACCCCAGCTTAGCTCCCGGACCTTGTGGCAGGGTGTCCCCATAGCTGTTCCCACCACGGCAAGCCGGCTCCAAGAAGCTCCCCAGGCCAGGAGGAGAAGCTGATTAAGTGGCCACTTAACAGCACAGTGGGTTGTTCCCTCTGCGGGGTGGGGAGGGGACTGGACGGTCCTGGCTAAAGCCTGGTTATGCATGTGCTCAGTTCCTGGAAAAGGGGGAGCGAGAAAGAAAGACGGACACACTGCCCTTTCACCCACCACATCCTGTTTTTATGGAAAACTAATCCAATTCCTAACAGCAGAGCGAGCAGCCGACCTCGCGGGGGTCCCGGGTGGCCCTGACAAGCGGCCTGTGGGCGGGGGCTCCCTAGTCTGTGTGGCAGGAGCTGGTCCACAGGGCAAGAGCGCTTCCCTCTCAGCCACTCCTCCCTCCTCCCTGGGGAGAGGCCAGGATGGATGCGCCCTTCCTGGCAGCGAGGGGCTGGCTCGCTGTCTCCACCCCTGCAGCCTCAGCCAGGCCCTGCTCCCTTCTAGGCCTCGGCCAGTCTGTGGGGGGGGGTGGGGGGCGCTGCCCACAATGGGCAGGCTAGCGACACCACAAGCTGCAGGGCCCAGTCCTGTGCACAGTAGCATTGTGGCTGCAGACCCTGGGATTTGGAGCCAGAGTAGCCCTGGCTGGGGCCAGCTCCACTTTGGCAAAGCAATCTGGGCCTCAGTTTCCTCATCTGTACAGTGAGGACGCCAGCCCTATTCACTGCAAAGGTCACACACTGAGATGTGCTAGGACACAGCAGCATCGGCACTCACTCTTGCTATGCAGGGTGAGGATCCCTTATCCAAAGGGGCCAGAAATATTCCCAGTTTGGGATTTTTCTGGATTTTGGAATATCTGCACATACATAATGAGATGTCTTGTGGACGGGACTCAACACAAAATTCTATTTACATTTCAATATATACCTCGTACACATACGCTAAAGGCAGTCACGTAATTTTATTTGTGTAAATAGTGACAGGGGTCTCACTGTGTTACCCAGGCTGCTCTCGAACTCCTGGCCTCATGATCCTCCCGCCATGTCCTCCCAAAGTGCTGGGATTACAGGCGTGAGCCACCGCGCCCGGCCAATTCTGGCTTTTGACGGTGACCTGGCGCATAAAGTCAGGTCTGGAATTGTATTTCGCTTAGGTTTGGATTTCGGACTTGGGGACTGGGATGCCCAGACTACAGCATCCTTGCATTTTCCCTACCAATATGAAGACAGACCTGCGGAATGCCTCAGCAGCGAGGGAGCTGTGGGACCGGCCCCGCCTCCTCTCCTACCACTGCGCCTGACCGGAGCCCCACCTCATGTCGGCCGGCTCCATTCCTGAGGGTCAGGGCCAAGCCTGGGGACCTGCAGCCTCCAGTCAAGAGCAGGGAGAGGACCCCAGGCCTGGCTGTCACTGCCTGCCTCCAAGGACCTGGGTCAGATCTGGGGCTAAGGCTCAAACAGAACATGTAGCTCTGGTAGGTGGAGCGTGGTGGGAAACAGGAAGGGGCCAGGGTGGGCGGGACCAGGACAGGCCTCAAGTCGCCTCTGCTAGCTCAGCGCTGGCCCTGCTCCTGCGCAGGTTAGAGGGACAGAGGCGGGCATGGGGCAGAGTGCAGTAAACAGATCCCCTAGGGGTCATACCCCTTCCTATGCCAGATGGTGGGGCAGTGGGGGGTTCTGAGGCCCTGCTAACCTGCTCCAACCTGGAGGCTCCAGACCCCCAGGCCTCTGCCCCCAAGAGAGGAAGCGAGGGACTGTTGATGCATAGCCCATCCCCGGGGAGGAGGACTGATGCCTCCCAGGGTGTCCTTGCTGCCCGCAAGCTCCAGCCCCTCCCCACCCTCTCTCGAGGCAGAGAGGGCACAATCCGGTCTTCCTGAGCCTCGGTCTGTGGGGACAGAACCTGCCAAAGCCAGAGGAGGCCTGCAGGCAGCCCCACCGGACGGCCCGGCACGCAGCTCCCAGGACGCATCCCCGAGACCTCTCAGCCTGATGCCTGCGCACAGCCCGCTCCCCCGTGACCCGGTCACAGCTGCCCCCAAGCCGGGCCCCGCCTGCATCACTTTCTGGCTATGGACCTGGGAGGTGGCTGGACCTTTAGGAGCCGCAGTTCCTGTCTGTGGGGTGGGGGGACAGCAGTGGCTGCCTGGCCGGGCTGTTCCGAGGATGGCACGGTGGAGTGCGGAGCGGGGGAGGTCTCACTCCTTCTCACTCCCAGCCCTGGCCTGGCGGCAGCTCGCTGCCTCAAGAGGTCGAGCCCACCGACCCTGGGAGTGTCTAAGTTGAAATTCTGCCAGGACACTGGGCAGGGCGTTCTCCTCAGGGGCAGCTCCAGAACTGCAGTCCATCAGGAGAGGTGGCCGTTAGCGCAGGGGCCCCGGCATGGGCAGTGCCTGCCTGGGCTGCTCCCTTCCCCCTCGGCCTGGACATGGTCCTGGGTGGGGGTGCTCTCCTGCCAGCTGCCCAGCATGTCCACCACCTGGTGCCTTCACTGCCAGTGACTCAGCCAGGCCAGCCGGCAGCCCAGTCGTGCCAAGTCACCCTGAGCACGCCCCACGGTTCCCACGGAGCAGCCAGGTCCGGGCCAGGCGTCCTCCACTGGGCCCCGCACGGCCCCGCCGTAGGCAACACCAGCCACCACCAGAGTCTCTGGGCCTCACGTCCTCACCTGGGAGACCCCTAACATGCCCTGGGGGCTTGGGTGAGGAGCTCCTTACTATAGGGATCTGGTGGGTGGCACTGGAAGGACTCCCTGTCCTCACACGCCCTGAGCGCAGGTGATTAAGAGGCTCTCGGGCCTCTCATCTGCAGGCGGGGCCTGGGTGGAGTGGCTCCACCCCCTCATATCCTGCTACGTCTTGTAAAGTCCTTCCGCCCCTGTCACCTGGCAGGTCGTCCTGGTCCCTGAGAGCCAGAGCCGTGAGGCAGAGCAGGGCAGGTGCCAATCTCACAGGGAGATAAAAATCAACCGTGTGAAGGGCCCCACAGACAAAGCAACCACTGCTGGCACCGGGCCCAGCCTTGCAGGAAACCCGCACCCAGTAACCCCACTTGGGAGGACCAGGCCAGTCCCACTCTTAAAGATGAAGTGCTGGAGGCTCAGAGAGGCTGAGAGATTTACCCAATCACCAGCCCAGCGGTGCTCAGCAGCAGAGCTAGGACTGGGAGCCGCATCTGGCTGTACAGAGCTGGGGTCGCGGCGAAAACAAGAAACCAGGCCAGGAGGGGCTCCCATCCCACCGCCTCCCTTGCCCTGCAGGCCCCAAGCCCAGCAGGCAGGGAGGAGCACGCAGCTTTATTGACTAGGGGCTCGGCTCCCCACAGCTCACGCAGCTGCTGGGCTCAGGGGCCACAGGCATCCAAGCCTGAACTCCAGCAGGACCACTCTACAAGTGCCCTGTGACAGTGTCCAGCGGAGGTCCCAAGCCAGCTATGGGTGTCCCCCTCAGCCCAGTCAGAGCAGGGCCATAGGGAGGCGCCGGGTGAGACAAGGTTGCAGTGGTAACACCAGCAGAGCCAATGCCCATCCACCTGAGGCCCCAGGCCCTCCTGAGACCCTGGCATGGCTGTCAGAATGACCATCCCTAGTGCCACTGAGACCCCAGATCCAGCACCTGTGTCCAGCACTGAAGTCCCAAGTCTGTGTCCGAGACGGGAAGGAGGGCCCGGAATCCCAGACATCTCACAGCAGCGAGTGAGCCGGGGGTTGGGACGGCTAAGTGGGCTCCTGTGGCTTGGCCACCAACTGGGAATGTACTTTCCACTTTCCGTGTGGACATGAGGCCCAGGTGCCAATAACCAACAGCCACGCTGGAGCTGAGGGCCCTGGAAGCCTGCTGGCCCTGGCTCACGCCGCCC
Organism: Macaca nemestrina; assembly: GCF_043159975.1. Lineage (NCBI taxonomy): Eukaryota > Metazoa > Chordata > Mammalia > Primates > Cercopithecidae > Macaca > Macaca nemestrina. The sequence continues at coordinate 87,713,084 of NC_092142.1, forward strand.
CTGAAGAACCCAGTCCACAGGCAGGCGGGCCAGACAGCTGCAGTCTGGCAGCGGGCACGGCTTCCTCCCCCATAAAAAGGCCCATGCCTGGCAGGGTGTGGTGGCTCACACCTGTAATCCCAGCACTTTGGGAGGCTGAGGCGGGCGGATCACAAGGTCAAGAGATCAAGACCATCCTGGACAACATGGTAAAACCCTGTCTTTACTAAAAATACAAATATTAGCCGGGCGTGGTGGCGGGCGCCTGTAGTCTCAGCTACTCGGGAGGCTGAGGCAGGAGAATCACTTGAACCTGGAAGGCGAAGATTGCAGTGAGCTGAGATCGTGCCACTCCACTCCAGCCTGGCCAAAGAGTGAGACTCTGTCTCAAAAAAAAAAAAAAAAGGCCCGTGCCCCCTGCTACCCATTCTCTAAGGGGGATGCCCGCAGCAGCCTTCATGTCACCGTCTTGCAAAGGTGCGAGCTCCTGAGGCCGCAGGCTGGGGTGGGCCACGGCAGGGCCAGCCTCCCCTACAAACGCCCACGGGACATGTGGGTAGAGGCACATGGCTTCCAGCTGGCCCCAGGGGTGCCTGGAAGACTCTGTCAGCCTCTGGAATGTGAGGCGGCCTGTCTGTCCACCCAGAAGCTTCTGGCACTCCCGGGAGCTCAGGCTCGCTGTGCTCTGGAAGCAGCGATTACTCCTCCATCTGTCACCAGTGGCTCCAGCCAGCCCCCGGCTCCACGTGCCTCGTCCCTCCTGGGTCTCATTGATTCAGGCTGAGCCTCCCCCTCAGGCCCCCCAGTAACTCCTGGCCTCAAGCCTGGGCCCTCGCTCAGGGGATTTGAGTAGAGGGGAGGCCCGAGACAGGACGGCCCTCCAAGAGCGGGGAGCCCACGAGGGACCCCTGAGTAGAAACCACAGAGGTCTGCCCACCCGGCATGGGGGCCAGGGAGGAGGTGGGCAGGGAGAGGGGCCTTTTCCAAGACCAGAGGTGGAGGGGGGCCGAGGGTCGGCAGGAAGCCAGGCGACTGACGGGTGCAGCGCAGACGGCCTCCACGTGGCGCTGCACAGCCTGGCCTCACTAGGGGAAGGGTGAAGACAGCGGCTGGCGCTTCCCCCAGAAAAAAACCCCGGGGGCTCGAGGCCATGCCTGAGGCCCCCCTCTCCTAGGGACGGGGTCTGATAGGGAAAAGGCTGACAGGTTGGGGGAGAGGGGTCTGGCCTCCCTGCACCTGGTGTCCTCCTGGGTGGTCTTGGGAAGAGACCCCAGCCCCCCAACTGCAGGGCCCCACCGGAGCTTGCTCTGGGCACTTCTGGACCTGCCGAAAGTCCCCTCAGGTGCCACCATCCCTGACCACCAGCACCTCCCTGCAGGTCCCCCAAGTCCCTTCAGCACCGCAAGCCTCCTCCCCCGCACACTGCTGACCGTCAGAGATTGGGGCCCCTCCGGGCCTCCCTCTCCCCTGGCTGGGAAGGTCTGTGCCCAGCGATAAGGTCTAGGATGCGGCTCCCAGCACAACAGGAACAAGTCACAGGCAGGGCTGGGTGGGCGTGGCCTGAGCGGCACGCGGAGTTCATCACTGTCACCTCCTCCTGGCCTCTGCCTGCGCCCCCTTCCCACCCACAGGACGGCAACACCCGGTGACTCCCTGACCTGGCTGTAATCATATAAACTAGAGGTCCAGCGTGGTGGCACGTGACTGTAATCCCAGCTACTCAGGAGGCTGAGGCATGAGAATCGCTTGAACCCAAGAGGCGGAGTTTGTGATGAGTCGAGATCATGCCATTGCACTCCAGCTTGGGCGACAGAGGGAGACTCTGTCTCAATAAGTAAATAAAAATCATCATATAAACTGGAGAAAGACACCCATGGGTGCTGAAGGGGAAATACAGGTCCCAGCCGTGATAGTCAGGACAGCTTGGGGTCAAGGAGACTCACTCCTGGGCACCAGAGTCCCCAGCAGCGGCCCAGGCACCTCTGCACACCGCGTGGAGGAGAAACGGGTGGGCACCGCTGGCCCAGCTGCAAGTCTGAGCGGGGTCCCAGGAAGCCTGAAAAGGAAGCCGGCAATCCCACGCTGACCCCATGACGAAGGACTGACCAGACAAGGATGGGGCCCAAGGGCAAAGGAACCCCTTGTCTCATGCCAAGTGGCTGTGGAGAGCACTCTTGGGGTACACGGGGCTCCCTGGAGGATTCCACAAGAAACGAGGCACCCCGGAGCTGCCTGCACAGAAGCGAGTGGTGCCCACATGGTCTAAGATGCCTCAGCACAGGCTCTTGGGTGCTGAAACCACCCAGGCATTGGGAGATGGTAATGCAAGGCCTGGGAATTAATCCCAGGGTAACCAGTCAAAGGAAGGAAAAACAGGCACAAAGATAGTCGCTGCGTAATGACAGGGCGGTGCTGAGAGGCGGGCTCACTTTGCAGGGACCCAAAGGATCCCCCTCCATCCAGCAGACACCCAGGGAGGCCCCGGCCCAGACAATGAAGACGACAGACTCCCGGCCGTGCACGTGACACCCAGGATGTAAGGGAGTGAGGGGACCAGGGGCTCCGGAGCATGGCAGAGGGGTGTCCCTGACCCTGACAGACAGGCTGGAGCAGGAGGCAGAGGTGCCCGCACAGGGCAGAGAGGATGCCAGGACAGACCCAGCGGCCAGAAGCTAGGCAGAACAGGGCCCAGTGCAGTCCGGATGCCACGGCCACCCACGCAGGGAGAGGACGTTCAGTGGCAGGCAGAGCCCCTGACCAGAGCCCCCCAAGAATGTCCAGGCTTCATCTGAATGAAATGCCTGCTCTTAAAAACACATGGCCGGGGCTGGGTGCGGTGGCTCATGCCTGTAATCTCAGCACTTTGGGTAGCCAAGGTGGGCAGATCACCTGAGGTCAGGAGTTCGAGACCAGCCTGGCCAAAATAGCAAAACCCTGTCTCTACTAACAATACAAAAATTAGCTGGGTGTGGTGGCAAGCACCTGTAATCCCAGCTACTAGGGAGGCTGAGGCAGGAGAATCGCTTGAACCCGGGAGGCAGAGGGTGCAGTGAGCCAAGATCATGCCACTGCATTCCAGCCTGGGTGACAGAGCGAGACTCTGTCAAAAAAAAAAAAAAAAAAAAAAGAGAGAGAGAGAAAGAAAAGACAAGACACCACAAAGGGCAGCACAGGAGTGGCAGCCAAGGGTAGGGAGAGTGCAGGCAGGAGGTTGGCTGACGGCACCAACAGGTCAAAAGAGAAAAGACCGCATCATTTAAACAGCTGGGAGACTTGAGGAGACTCCTCAGAAGGCAATGCACACGCAGAGGCAAAGACCCTTGGTTTTTTTTTTTTTTTTTTTTTTTGACGGAGTCTCGCTCTGTCGCCCAGGCTGGAGTGCAGTGGCACCATCTCGGCTCACTGCAAGCTCCACCTCCCGGGTTCACGCCATTCTCTTGCCTCAGCCTCCTGAGTAGCTGGGACTACAGGCGTCCGCCACCTCACCCGGCTAGTTTTTTGTATTTTTTAGTAGAGACGGGGTTTCACCGTGTTAGCCAGGATGGTCTCGATCTCCTGACCTCGTGATCCGCCCGTCTCGGCCTCCCAAAGTGCTGGGATTACAGGCTTGAGCCACCGCGCCCGGCCACAAAGACCCTTGTTAAGCATCCAGATCATGCAGATTAAAGCCACGGGAGGCATCAGCCAGAGCCAGAGCCTGGCCCCAGCACGTGCAGCACAGGCCGTGGGGCAGTCGAGGCCTCAGAGCCAGGCCCACGGGCTACAAGCTGGGGAGCGCGGGGGCAGTTTCCTTTCAGATTAAACACGTGCCACCCGGGACCTGGGATCCCACACCGTGGTGCATAGAAGGGACAAGACGCAGGGCCGGGACCTGGCAGCTCAGGCCATTGCCCGGGGCCCAGCTTCCCTTGGAGGGGCCCTGCTGGCTGCCCCAGCCTTTGAGCAGCTCCTGTATGCACATCTGGGAGGGGAGGAAGGGGAGAGGGTGTGCTCAGGGCATCTGCGGAGGTGAAGCCAGGGAGGTTACCAAGGAACGAGCACAGGAGGGAACTGGGGGACCACACACGGGGGGCAGAGCAGGGGACTTAGCAGACGGGACTGACCGCAGAAGGGCCAGGGCTTGGGGACAGCACTGTGGGGCCGGACCCTGGCTTGGGGCGGGCCAGTCCAGTGCTGACAGCCTTTCTGCCACTCATGGCCCCTGAGCCTGCACGTCCTCGTCCTCGTGTGCGCAACAGGGCTGCTGCTGCTGCTGCTGTCTGTCCCAAGAGGGGAACGTATGTGCTCATTCCCCGCCCGGCAGGAGATCTGGGCCCGCTCACCTCTTGGCAGGGACTAGAAGGAGGGAAGGGCCCGCACCAGGCTGAGGTGTCCTGATTTTCTTCTTTTTTTTTTTTTTTGAGATGGAGTTTCACTCTTGTTGCCCAGGCTGGAGTGCAGTGGCTGATCTCAGCTCACTGCAACCTCCGCCTCCCGAATTCAAGTGATTCTCCTACCTCAGCCTCCCGAGTAGCTGGGATTACAGATGCCTGCCACCATGGCCGGCTAATTTTTGTATTTTTAGTAGAAACAGGGTTTTGCCATGTTGGCCAGGTTGGTCTTGAACTCCTGGCCTCGAGATCTGCCTGCCTCGGCCTCCCAAAGTGCTGGGATTATAGGCGTGAGCCACCATGCCTGGCGGACCTGCTCTTTTAGGAAAAGCACAAGGGCGTGCACCCACCACGGAAGGAGAAAGCGGAGGGTGGAGCAGAGCCTTGCAGGCCGCCCGTTGTGGGGTCCTTATTGTCACTGGCCCACAGACAGGAAAGGAAAAGCAGATCCCTGTTGAGGCAGGGGCAGTGGGATGGACGATGGCTTCCCCTTTCAAAACTCCCTTTCATGTTGCTTTAATAATGGGTTGTTTCAAACGGTGCTTTAACCATAAATAGAAATCAAGTAAGTGAGGGAGCCAGGGCCACATGGTGGCTGAGCCTGCGTAGAGGCAGACAGTGGGGGTCCCAGCCAACAGATTGCAAACCACAGGCCTTGGAGGGTCCAGGAGGTGAGTGAGACCAAGACCAGACCTGGGGTCCTTAAGGCCCCTCCCGGGCAGGCAGCCCCAAACCCACACCTGTCCCCTCTTTCGAGGCCCCTCCCGGGCAGGCAGCCTCCCCAAACCCGCATCTGTCCCTCTCGCATGGCCCTCCAGGTCTTGCCACAGCCACAGGCCTCCGGGAGCTCCCGCGGGCCCAGGAATCTGTTGAAGTCACAGTTGAGTTTCATTATTCCCGAGGCTGGAGGCTTCTAGACACACAGGAGGAAGGGTGGACAAACACACCCAGGCACTTCGGGGTCCAGGACTCCCCTGCCTGAGGCCGTTCCCGGACCGGTGGGGCTCACAGATGGGCATGGCCCGAGCCCCCTTCCTGCTTTTGGGGGTGGAGCTGTGGCACCCAGAGCCGGCCTTGTTCTTGACTCTTCCTGGGCCCATTTTAGCCGCCCATCCACAGGCAAAGGAAACCACAGGGGGTGGCTGAGGCGGCCACTGTCCCTCTTTAGCCTGAACCTGAGGAAGGAGAAGCAGCCCCAGCTATATATACCCACAGAAAAATAGTGTGCAGATTGGAGCCTGGTAAACAGCCGGCAGCCAAACCCTGCCGGCCCGTCAGAGGGAGCCTGAAATACTCCCTGTAATTATGCTATTAAAACACACCCGAAAAATTGATCCACCCCACTCAGCAAAGGCTCCTGAGACAACGGCGGGGAATCGGGTGGCCACGCACGTCGGCCTAAGGGGCCCTGGCAGCACCCGGCAGGACAGCCGTCCACTGCACACCTCAGCGCTGGCACCCGAGACAGTCAGCGTCCCCATGGGCCCGGCACCAGAAACTGCCCAGATCCTCACCCGCACACAGGAAGGGTCCCTGCAACCCAGCGCCCACCATGGAGAAACATGAACGTGAGCAAAGATATGGCCTGCGGTGGGTGTGTGACCCCACACAGAAGGGCGTGAGGCTCGTGCGCCATCCTACACACTGGGAACCACCCACACACTCAGGCATCCAGCAGCCGCCGAGGCACAAGGCTGTGCCCCAAGGAAGACACCGGGGGAAGCGGCCGTTCCAGCTGGGAGAGAAACCCAGAGAGCAGGGGCAGGTGGGGTGCATGGTGCATCCACCAGAGGCCTCCTGCTGGGAACAAGGGAGGACAGAGGTTCAAAGGGTTAAAAAGGGAATGTAATCTGATTTGCGCCTTCACTTTTTTTTTTTGAGACAGAGGCTCACTCTGTCCCCCAGGCTGGAGTGCAGTGGCGCAATCTCAGCTTGCTGCAACCTCCACCTTCTGGGTTCAAGCGATTCTCCTGTCTCAGCCTCCTAAGTAGCTGGGATTACAGGTGCGTGCCACCACGCCCAGCTAATTTTTGTATTTTTAGCTGAGATGGATTTTGCCATGTTGGTCAGGCTGCTCAAGAACTCCTGACCTCAGGTGATCCACCCGCCTCGGCCTCCCAAAGTGCTGGGATTACAGGTGTGAGCCACCGCGCCTGGCAAGGGACCCTGTTTTGGGTGGCGTTCGGGGGGGGGCCCATTTTCCTGGCACTTTTCTTTCCCTGCCTGTGCTCAGCACTGCACTTCATGAATAAACAGCAACGGTGCATCCAGAACAGTGCGGGGCCCACAGCCTCCTTTCCTGACTAGCTTGGGAGGGAGAGCAGGGAGCTCCAGCCACACCCCCCACACCCACCTCCACTGGCCCTGAACCAGAACTTGGACTTCTGGCTGCTGCCCAGAGCTCTGTCCCACAGGACCTGCGTGAGCGGATACATGAATGAATCCGAGTGGTCGGGAATCTGCAGTGGGGTGGGCTGGGCTGCAGACGCCCCTGGGGACACGCTGCGTGTGCAGTTTGAGGGAGGCCGACGGCCCCACAGGTCCCAAGGAGCCTCTGTGCTCCTGGGAACTGCGCTGTGTGCCCCGGGACCAGGTGGTGAGCGGCTCCTTCCCCTCAGCTTCATGGAGGCCCGACAGACCCCCGGCCACTGCGGCCACCGCGGCACGCAGCGCAGCTGGGAAAGCCCACGTTCCGGGTCTCCTGGTCCATGACTGTGCGAGAAATTCTGAGCCTTCCAGTGGGGAGAGCTGTCCCACCCCTGCTCCCACCCAGCCTGGGTGTGAGATCCAAAGCCCGAGAGACCTGAGACTTGGAAGCGGCTGTGAAGCTTTTACGGTGTCACTTACAGGGGAGGAAACCCAGACCCAGAGAAGCGGCTGAGGGCCCTGCACATTCAGAGCAAGACAGAGTCTGCTGCTGCCCACGAGCCACCACCAGGTCGGCCACACCTCCACCTGCCCCCGTCCTCCCAGTGACCCTGTACCCCAAGTCCTCTTCAGATGCCTCTGCCAGCAGGTGTGGGACTCAACTGCCAAGGAGCGGAGAAGCCTTCGCCCCGGGCCTGTCCCTTCCCACCAGTGTGATCTTGGGTGTGTGAATTCACTTCCCTCACCCCAGAGTCCTCATCCAAAACGTAGGCTCAACAGCCGCACCCTGAGGCCGACGGGGGAGCTCAAAGGTCAAGAGCAGGACAGAAGGCAGATGTGGAGGATGTGGGCGGGGTTGGGGGAAGGGGGGTCCTGCCTCACAGTCACCAGGAGACTCAGGCCTCTAGGCAGACTAAGGCAGAGCGGGGCAGGGGCTGGCTGGGAACAGCTTGCCTTTCAGAAGAACACAGGACAGACACCCAGCAAGGGTCCGTCCATGCCAGATGTGTGTGTGGGACGCGGTGCTGGCTTCTAAACTGCTCTGTGAGCTAGGATTCTCTACCACAAGGAAGGGCAAACTTGCTTCTGGAACCAGAAGAAAAAGCATATATAAACAAAAGCAAAAGTCTAATTGTCAGCTGGGTGCCGTGGCTCATGCCTGTAACCCCAGCGCTTTCGGAGGCTGAGGCGGGCAGATCACTTAAGGTCAGGAGTTCAAGGCCAGCCTGGCCAATGTGGTGAAACCCCATCTCTACTAAAAATCCAAAAATTAGGTATGGTGGTACACACCTGTAATCCCAGCTACTCAGGAGGCTGAAGCAGGAGGATGGCTTGAGCCCTGCAGGCTGAAGTTGCAGTGAGCCAAAATCATGCCATTACACTCCAGCCTGGGCAACAGAGTGAGCCTCTGTCTTGAAGAAGAAGAAGAAGAAAAAAAAAAAAAAAGTCTGATTGTCTATTTCTAAAATAGCTAAAGAGAAGGCTAACATTTTGTTGAATTCAAAAGGGGATTTCTGAGGCCAGAGAGGCCAGGAATGGCTTCCTGCGAGATGCGGCTCTCACAGGACCCTGGAGACCGCAGTGGCCCCATCTCAGGAGCGGGCTGCAGAGGGCAGATTAGGCCGGCAAGGCCTAATAAGACCCACGGTGGTTCCCCTTCATCTTTGAGCACTGAAAGCAAACGCACTGCAGAGTCAGCACAGGAGAAACACCGCCCAGGAAGCCGCCTTGGGGCCAGGATCAGAGACTGTGCACCCCCACCCGCCCCCAGAGGACACTTCCTCTCTGTGGGACCCTGGCAGCTGGGGCTGGAGCTCCCTGTGTCCTGGGCATCAGTGACCCACTGTGGGATGGTCACCCGCCGTGACCCATCCTCAGCTCCTGGGCAGTCCCCAGCCCCTTCCCCAAACGCGCACACATGTGCACACTCACACCTGCAGCCCTCGGTGCAGTCAGCCAGGCCCCACGCCCTCCCGCTGACTCATCCAGCCTCCAGGCCCAGCATGGAGACACAGCATGCCCCTCTGCCATGCCAGGGAACTGATGCTCAGAAGGGGCCCCCAAGCTACAGAGAAAAGCAGCCCCCCATCCTACTCTGCCACGGCCATGCTGTTCCCAGCACCCTCAGATGGGACAGGCCAGGGTTCTGTGCAGGTCCTGAGACCCCAGCACAGGCCTCCGAGGGGTGACTCGGCCGTGCTGGGCTTGGCGGCTCCGCACTGCTGAGTGACTGTGAGCCAAGTGCCTGCTGTTCCCCAGGCCTCTATGTTCTCATCCCAGAGGCAGAACGAGACCCCTTCTTGGCTGCCTCCCAGGGGTGGTGAGACTCTGATGGTGACAATGGTCTGAAAAAGGAGGAAGCATCCCCCATGCTAACTGGTGACACTTCTCAGTGACAATCAGCCTGAAGGAGGCGACGCCCAGCTTGCCAGCCGTGGGTGTGCCCCTAGGCTGTGCCACGAGGCACCCTGAAAAGCAGAAGCCATATTGTCAGCCCACGTGGGTGTCCCACAGTCCGTGACACAGTGGCTCCTCTCTCACTACCTGGCTTTCCGCAGCCCTGTCTAGATTTCCCACAGACAAAAGCAGAGGTGCAGTCCTGTTCTACCAGAATCACAAATGTCCTGCCTTTTGTTTTGTTTTGAGACAGGGTCTGTCACCCAGGCTGGAGTGCAGTGACGCAATCATGGCTCACTGTACCTCCACCTTCTCGACTCAAACAATCCTCCCACCTAGGCCTCCTGAGTAGCTGGGACTACAGGTGTACCACCAACACGCCCAGTTAATTTTTAAATATTTTTCGTAGAGATGGGGATCTCTACATCGCCCAGGCTGCTCTCGAATGGCTAGGCTCAAGCAATCCTCCCACCTTGGCCTCCTGACACTCTGAGATTACAGACGTGAGCCATTGCACCTGGCCCTGCCCTGACATCTCTCTAGAAGAGATGGGCCCTGATCCCCCAAGGCTCCAGGAACAGGTGAGACTGCTGAAGGAGGCCTCTGCTCCCTGTGGGCGGGGGCAGCTCCCTGCTGGATTTTTGGGTAATGATCTTGCACTGGAGTGGGAGGGCGTGGGGGCCGGGGCACCCCAGGATGACTCAAACCTTCACCAGGCACTGTCTGAGCCAGCACAGGCACACACTGACTAATGCCTTCTGAAGGCCTCATTCATTTCCAAAACACCATAGAACTAACTGCTTCCAGCCAAAGCTCACCAGAGAGGGAGGGGGCACTCCAAAGACAGCAAAGCCAGTGTCCCACCTCCGGCCAGGCCAGCAGAACCTGCACACTGCCAGTCCGTCTGGTGCTGCCCACACCCCAGGGCCAGAGAGCCTGACTCAGGAGTCCCAGCCAGCAGGCAGGCAGGCAGGGCTCTTGGCCAGCTCCACATCCACCTCCCCCAGGCACTTGAGAGAAAACACTGAGGCCCAGGCCCCACACCCCATCCCCAGACACAGAATCACTGTGGGGTATGGCCTGGGCTTCAGCACTTTTCAAATTAATAGACTTCATTTGGGGCCAGTTTTAGGTTTACAGAAAGTACCTTACAGAGTCAGTCATCATTATTCTTTAAAAGTTTCACAGGAGACTCTGACACGTGGCCTGGGGTGAGCACCCCTGGGCTACCTCCCCATCCTCCCCAAGGAGGCCAAAAGCAAGAACGGTGATCCCTCCCCTAGATCCCCCATGAGGATAGCAATCGAGAAGGCAGAACCCAGGCCCCCTGACCAGTGCCCAGAGTGCAGCAAACCACATCTGCCACAGAGTCTGCTCAACACCTGTTTAGGTACAGCCCATGAACTAAGGATGGCTTTTACATTTTTTACTGGCTGGAAAAATACCAGAAGATGATGATGTTGTGACATAAAAATATTTACCATCTGGTCTTTTAAAGAAAAACATTGCCAACTCTGCCCAAGGAGCAGTCGCCGTCTGAAGGGGGCATTCCCTGCAGGAAGGACCCCCACTCTCAGACACAAGAGGAAATGGAACGATCGGTGTGAACGGGACGTTTCAGAAGCTTTCCTGTTTCCCTCTCCAAGGCCTGTCAGCTCCAGACTCTGCCTCTGTGCCCAGCTGTCCTGCTTGTTTTTAAGGCACAGGAAGGAACACAGCCGGGCCCTGTTTACGGCTTCTGACCCCACACTGGGAGCAGGTCCCAGGCTGCCCAGTTCACACAGGGCGACCGCACTGAAGAGAGTCGCTCAAAACCTCTCCTCTCCAGGCTCAATGGTTTTCATTGATTCCTGTCTAGAAAATCGTCCCCAAGTTTCACCACCTTTCCGTGCGACCGATCAAAACATAGTCTGTCCAGGAGCCTCACGCAGGCGGCCCTAGATCCCCAACGCTAGCGCTGGGCGAGCTCCCACCTGGAGCCAGGCAAGGGCTCTGGAAGGGCTTTTAGAATCAAAACGCCCCACCTGCCGGGTCCATGGCGGACTCCCAATGCAAACCATCCCACTTGTCCGTGGGTTAATTTCATCTGACTGCTTCCCAGCTCAGTCACACGTGGGGAGCCCCGGGCAGAGGGCGCGGGCCCTGAGTCCCGGGTAGGCCGTGGAGCACCAGGCACCCGGGTGTGCTTCGCGAAAGGGAAACCACCGCCCGGCAAGCAGGGAACACAGATGCCAGGACTGGGGACCCCTGCTCCGCCCTGACACCAGGCCGCAGCCTCCGGGGGTGTCCACTCCCCCAGACCAGGGCAGAGGCCGGACCCCGCCCCTGCGAGACTGAGCCCAGTAGGGCAAGGGAGGACCAGGGAGGAACCCACACTATTTTTTTCCAAAGTGTGGGACCGCCTCAGTCCGGCAGAGGGGGGTGCAGTGGTGAACGGGGCTGGGCCCTGGGCACGGACGTTCGTTGGGCTCGGGAAGCTCCAAATTAAACAGCTCTAGGCAGGAAGCCCGCCTTCTCCCAGCCTGTCAGGAAGTCCTGATGCAACTTTGCGCTTTTTTTTTTTTTAAACACGAAAGAGAAAAAGAGATTCGTGCTCCCCCCACCACCGCTCCGGCCCTTCCCACCGGGGCAAACACCGCCTCGCCCGGCGGCCCCCTCTCCGCAGCGCCCCGGCGGAGACGCCAGCCGCGCTATCCCGGGCGCTCGCTCGGCCTCCCCCGTGGGCACGCGGTGCCGTCTCCCCCACCCGCCGCCGCCCTTCCAGCCCGGCCCTGGGACAGGAGCCCCGCCGCCGCCTGCCGCGCTCATGCTTCAGGAATGCGGGCGCCCGGGTCGCGCGTCCCTGGGAATCTCCGCGCCCGCCCGCAGCCCTCGCCCCGGCCGGCGTCGTCCGGTGTCCAGGCCGTGGGGAGCCGAGACGCAGCCCCCTCCCACCGTCCCCCGGCGCCCGCCCCCACTCACCCGCCAGCAGCGCGCAGGGCAGCAGCAGCCAGTACAGGACCGCGCCGAGCACGTGCGGTTCCATGGCTGGAGGGCCCAGGGCCCGGCCCGGACCGTGCGGACGCCGCGGCGCTATGGGGCGGTGTGGGGGCCCCGGGACCGGCGCGCCATGGCTGACCCGCGGGGACCCGCGCGCCGCCTTCTCCTCTTCCTCGTCCTCCTCCTCGGGCCGCCCCGCCGGTGCCGACGTCCCGGGCCCGCGCTCGCTCAGGCGTCCGCCCTGCCCCTCGGCGGAGCGCAGCGCTCGGCTCACTGGGGCCGAGCTGGGCCGGACGGCGGCTCCCGCCCTCCCCGCCCCGCGGGCCTTTATAAGCTCGGCCCCCGCCCGCCCTCCCCGGCGTGCCCGCCTCCGCGCTTCCCCGACGGCCAGGCGCGCCCAGGCACCCCCTCCGCCGTCCCGCGCGGCCCGTCCCCCCTCCGGCCTGCCCTAGTGCGTGGGGTCTGGAGACCCCCGACCCGCGCTGGCCCGGAGCGGACCCCTCCCCTCCCGCAGCCTTGGCCCCGCGGCTCCGAGCGTGCGCGGCGGTGGGCAGGGGCGCTTCTCGCCGGGCAGGCCGGGGCCGGGGCCCGGGCTCTACAGAAGGGGTCCCGGGGCCTCTGGCTCCCCCAGGCAGCGCCCCACGCGCAACTGCACCCCGCGTGCCCCAGCGACTTTCGCTTTGCGCCCCGAGGCGCGAGCACGCAGCGCCCCCTGGGGACCGTGGGGAGGCCCGGAGCTCCCGCGGCGGCCGGGCCTCGTGGTCCGGGAGGGAGCACGCGGGATGCTCGCGTCCCAGCAGTGCCGCGATCCGCATTGGTCTGAAGGGGGCTCCGGGGCCGCTCCCAGCCAGGCCCGCCGCCGCGCGCGGCTTTGCCCGGGTCGCTCTGGCGTGAGACGGTGAGAGAGAGAGCCACGGCCTGTGCACCTGCTGCCGCGGCGCCCTGCCACAGAGAGGTGGGGTCTGAGTCCAGGGTGTTCGGGACCCTCACCCAGGCCACCTCAGTTTGGCCTTCGTCTGCCCTTGATATGGGCACAGAAAGGAAGAGGGGGAAGAGCTCTACACAATTGGGCTCCGTCCATGGCTCCCAAACTCAGCTGCGTAAGGGAGTGAGTAAGGCTGGGGGGACTGTGGCCACTGAGCCTCAAGACACTGGCAACTCATGAGAGCCCAACACAAGCCCACACTCTCCAGCTCAAAAAGAAAAAAGAAAAGGTAGCAGGGCAGTGGCCCAGGCCTGTAATCCCAGCACTTTGGAGGGCTGAGGCAAAGGGGTAGGGTGGGGGGGGGATCACTTGATGTTGGGAGTTGGAGACCAGCCTGGCCAACACGGTGAAACCCTGTTTCTACTAAAAATACAAAAATTAGCCAGGCTTTGTGGCGCACACCTGTAATCCCAGCTACTCAGGAGGCTGAGGCAGGAAAATCGCTTGAACCTGGGAGGTGGAGGTTGCAGTGAGCCAAGATCATGCTGCTGCACTCCAGCCTGAGTGACAAGAGCGAAACTCCATTAAAAAAGAAAAAAAAAAAAAAAACAGAAATGGAGATTTTCATGGGAAGTCTACTGTTTAAAGGCTGATTTAGGCCAGGCGCGGTGGCTCACGCCTGTAATCCCCACACTTTGGGAGGCCGAGGTGGGTGGATCACGAGGTCAGGAGATCGAGACCATCCTGGCTAACACACTGAAACCCGGTCTCTACTAAAAATACAAAAATTAGCCGGGCGTGGGGGCAGGCGCCTGTAGTCCCAGCTACTCAGGAGGCTGGGTCAGGAGAATGGTGTGAACCCAGCAGGCGGAGCTTGCAGTGTGCCGAGACTCTCTCTCAAAGAAGGCTGATTTACTTTCTCTCCAAGTGTCACCTTCTGCTCAGGCTTTGAAAAGTTGCTGCAGAGGTGGGGAAGTCTGGGAGCTTGCCCTGCAGATGGACTTGCAAAGGTGGAGGATGTCCTAGAACTGTTAAAGTAGCAAAAGTAGAAAAAACTCTCCCCCCACAGTTGCCTGTCAAAGGATAGTGTGTCTGGCAGTGGAGGGCTACACAGCAGGTTAAAAAGAGAATCCGGCTGTGTGTTTTGTATCCACGTGGAGCAACTGCTAAGATACAGTGTTACTATGTAGCAGCAGTTAGAGAGAATCCTGCAATGGCTCTGTTATCAAGGAGGAACAATTGCTAAGTTACAGTGTTACAATTGGGAAAAGCAATCAGGTACACTGAGGTCCATGCTTACCCACTTGGGGTGGGAGGGAGACCTGGTCTTCACCTATACCCTTTGGTGCTGTTTTAATATTTTGCTTCATACATAATTCACTTATTCACAAAACAAAATTAGCAAAATGGAGATAAAGACACTGAAAAAGATCTCTGCTTGCCAGCCAGGGAGAGGTGGGGCGGGCAGGGGCGGGGGAGCCTGCCTGTGCCCAGTCCACTGCCCATTCAGGAATTTGGACCGTGTTCAAACTCAATTGCTGTTGCAGAAGAGGATGCTGAGGGCCAAAGCGGGATAACCATTTTCCAAAGGAATAGACCAGCCTTTGCACCCAGCTTTCCAGATTCCAAGTCCAAAGTCACTCCTGTCCCACTGCCCCACAGCTGGGAGCCCTTTCTCAACTTGCTGTTGCTTTTTATTTTTGTCGCTGTTTAAAACAGTGATTTATGGCCGGGCGCGGTGGCTCAAGCCTGTAATCCCAGCACTTTGGGAGGCCGAGACGGGTGGATCACGAGGTCAGGAGATCGAGACCATCCTGGCTAACACGGTGAAACCCCGTCTCTACTAAAAAAATACAAAAAAATAGCCGGGCGAGGTGGTGGGCGCCTGTAGTCCCAGCTACTTGGGAGGCTGAGGCAGGAGAATGGCGTGAACCCGGGAGGCGGAGCTTGCAGTGAGCTGAGATCCGGCCACTGCACTCCAGCCTGGGCGACAGAGCGAGACTCCGTCTCAAAAAAAAAAAAAAAAAAAAAAAAAAAAAAAAAAAAAAACCACAGTGATTTATTTATTTTATTGTATTTTCTTGAGACAAAGTCTCCCACTGTTGTCCAGGCTGGAGTGCAGTGAAGCAATCTCGGCTCACTGCATCCTCCGCCTCCCGAGTTCAAGTGATTCTCCTGTCTCAACCTCCCAAGTAGCTGGGATTACAGGCATGTGCCACCACACCTGGCCAACTTTTGTATTTTTAGTAGAGATGGGGTTTCAAAATCTTGGCCAGGTCTTGAACTCCTGAACTCAAATGATCCGTCCACCTCGACCTCCCAAACTGCTGCGATTACAGGTGTGAGCCACCACGCCTGGCCAGTGATTTACTCTTGGGAGAGCAACAATGGTCAGGTCCCCTTGGGAGAGAGGAAAAGCCAGGGCAAGAGGGGTCAGAGGGACTTTAGGCTTTATCACGCAGGTTGTAACTTTTTCCCCAATGATACTATAATCATCACTACTTGACTATACTTAAAATTTAATTTCAGGCTGGGTGTGGTGGCTCACGCCTGTAATCCCAACACTTTAAGGGGCTGAGGCAGGAGGATGTCTTGTGGCCGGGAGTTGGAGACCAGCCTGGATAACACAGCAAGACCCCATCTCTACAAAAAATAAAAATTAGCCAGGCATGCCAGCCAGGCACTGTGGCTCATGCCTGTAATCCCAGCATTTTGGGAGGCTAAGGTGGGTAGATCACGAGGTCAGGAGTTTGAGACCACCCTGGCCAACATGGTGAAACCGTGTCTCTACTAAAAATACAAAAATTAGCCAGGCGTGGCAGCAGACACCTGTAATCCCAGCTACTCAGGAGGCTGAGGCAGGAGAATTGCTTGAACCCAGGAGGCAGAGGTTGCAGTGAGCCAAGGCCGCGCCATTGCACTCCAGCCTGGGTGACAGAGTGAGACTCTGTCTCAAAAAAAAAAAAAAAAAAAAAAAATTAGCTAGACGTGGTGGTGCCTGCCTGTGGTCCCAGCTACTTATGAGGCTGAGGTAGGAGGATCTCTAGAGCCCAGGAGGTGGCGGCTGCAGTGAGTAGTGATGATGCCACTGCACTCCGGCCTGGGCAATAGAGCAAGACTCTGTCTCAAAAATAATAATAATTTTGGCCGGACACTGTGGCTCACACCTGCAACCCCAGCACTTTGGGAGGCCAAGGTGGGTGGATCATTTGAGGTTAGGGTTTCAAGACCAGCCTGGCCAACATAGTGAAACCCCGTCTCTACTAAAAATACAAAAATTAGCCAGGCATTGTAGCGCATGCCTGTAGTTCCAACTACTCAGAAGGCTGAGGCAGGAGAATCACTTGATCCCAGGAGGCAGAGGTTGCAGTGAGCCAAGACCGCGCCATTGCACTCCAACCTGGGCGACAGAGCGAGACTCCGTCTCAAAAATAAATAAATAATAATGTTAAGAGGAAACAACTCCAGAGTCTGTTAATGGAGTGTAGAAACGAAATGTGGTCTGTTCGTACAATCTGATATTATTTGTCCATAAAAAGAAATGAAACTCTGATGTGTGCGCTACAAGGGGATGAACTTCTCTGTGTGTGTGTGAGACAGGGTCCTGCTCTGTCACCCAAGCTACCAGGCTAGAGTGCAGTGGTACAATCATGGCTCACTGTAATCTGGAACTCTCAGGCTCAAGGAAGCCTCCCACCTCAGCCTCCCAAGTAACTGGAACTACAGACATGCACCGCCACACCCTGCTAATTTTTTTTTCCCATAGAGATGGGGTCTTGCTATGTTGCCCAGTCTGGTCTCAAACTCCCAGACTCAAGCGATCCTCCTGCCTTGATCTCCCAAGGTGCTGGATCACAGGTGTGAGCCACCACACCAGCATGGGGCTGGACCTTGAGCACAGGATGTGGATGAAAGAGAGCCAGGCACAGAGGGAAGGCACCGTGTAGCTCTGTGTATGTGAAATGTCTATGGAGCCAGAGAGCAGAAGGTAGTTACCAGGCCAGAGGGGGAAGTGGACAGCTATTGTTTAATGGTGGCAGAGTTTCTCTTTGGGGTGATGAAAAGGTTCTGGAAATAGTAGTGGTTATACAACATTGTAAACATGCTTAATGCCTTAAAATGATTTAAAAGGTACATTTATATTATATATTTTTACCATGATAGACAATTTTAAGAAATATGTACATGGTTAAAACAATTTTCAGGCTGGGTGCAGTGGCTTGTGCCTGTAATCCCAGCACTTTGGGAGGCCAAAGTGGGAGGATCACCTGAGGTCACAAGTTCAAGACCAGCCTGGCCAACATGGCAAAACCCCGTCTCAGCTAAAACTACAAAATTAGCTGTGCGTGGTGGTGCACACCTGTAATCCCAGCTACTCGGGAGGCTGAGGCAGGAGAATCGCTTGAACCCAGGAGGCAGAGGTTGCAGTGAGTCGAGACTGTGCCATTGCACTCCAGCCTGGGCAATGAGAGTGAAGCTCCATCTCAAAAACAAACACAAACACAAACAAACAACAATTTTCAAGCAGTCGACTCTACACCTCCCTTGCAGCCAGGATCCCTCCCCAGAGGCAACCACGGTCTCCGTGTCTTCCGCATATTGCTTTCCTGACTCCTTGTCGGGGACTGTGAGATTCGGGAACTTCTTGTTTTATATCCCTGAGTGAATTTCCACTGGGTTCCCCAGCCTCCCTTTCCTGGAAACCAAGAACAGGGACTGATCAGCAGGGCACAAGCACCTGCCTGCTCCTGCTGAGGGTCCTGGGTTCCTCTAAGGGGCTGGTCCCCGCCGGGCACCGAGCTGGGGGCTCTGCAGACCAAACAGGCAAAAGGCCATTTATTTGCAGGCAGCAGACAGGTTCCCACTGCCTGTGCATCTGATTCCCTGCCCCACCCCCGTTCTTTCACAGCCAAAGCCGAGGGAGGAAGCCTGCGGTCACTGCTGTCACTGCCTACCTCTGCGGGAGCCAGGCCTGGTCCTCAGGGAAGCTCTGACACTGGGCAGCGTGTGCCCGAGCCATGCCCCTCACTGCCTTGAGGTCTTGGACAAGCTATAGAGCCCCAGGAGCATCAACCCCCTCGTCGCCTGTAAAGCGAGGGTCCTGCCTGCTGCTGCTCGGAGGCGGGTCGAGTGAGATGCCCACGTGGAACACGCCTGAGAAACAGCATGTGCTCTCCTGCCTTTGGGGAGGACACAAACTTCAGGTACTTAGCAGACGTCGAACACACCAGCCGTGATATGCCATGATATCCTATGGGGAAGGGAGGAGAGAGGAGGGGAAGAAAGGGGAGCAGAGGGGAGGCCTCACCCTCATCCCCCATGGCTGGCCTCAGTAACCATCCTCTCCCACCCACCTACCCGCCAGGAGCCGACTTGTGGGCCCCTGCCACCCTCCTACCTCAAGCAGGTATTCGGCTCCATCCATGCTCAGGGTGTTACCTCGCTGATGTCAGCAATGGACCTGCTTGGGCACCTGTGGCTTGAAGTCCGACCTGGAACCTGCCTGCGGCCTCAGCGGCCAGCTGAGGGTTAGAAGGTTGGCATTAGGACCCTGCAATGTGGCCAGGAACCATGTGACAAACCCCTACCAGCAGCAAAGGGGGCACTGAGGACCCCAAGGTGTGGCGAGGAAGCTTGGGTGAAGACACCGATTCATCCCTGGCTCTCACCATCCCTACCTCGCCAGTGAAACCAGAGCCCAACTGATGGGAAGGACGGGGCCAACACTGAACTGGAGACCAAGGGCCCAGGCCTAGGAGCAGACGCTGCCCTGAGTGAAGATGAACCAAGTGCTCTCCTGCAGCCACCCATGTGGTCTCGGGCCCCCCTGTGATCTCATGGAGGACATGCAGTGCTCGGGGCTTCAGAGACAGGCACAGATGGGCTGGAACCCGGACCTGCCCCGCCCTCCAAACTCAGCCCCCAGCACAGTCTCTGAGGAGCAGTGGTGGCTGCTTGGGCTGCTCGGGAGGGCACAGAATTGCTAACTGCTCCGGGCAGCAGTGGAGATGAGCTGAGCATCACCTGGGTGAAGAGAAGGAAGTCCTAGAACCAGCCTGGCCCCCAGCTCAGTGCCTGTGGGCCCCTCTGCCCTGCTGACTCACCCTCCCCCACTTCTGGCCCACCCAGTGGCTGGCTTTCCTGGGGCCCTGGTCAGAGCTGAAAGGAGAGCGACCAGCCCCCTGCCACCTGCCGTGTCCTGCCCACACTTCTGGGTCCAGACCCTCTGGGCCTCTTGAGGGTAGAGCAGGTGACACGTGGCCCTCGGAGTCCTGGCTTTCAGGCAGTACCCAGGACAGAGGAGGTTTCCACAGACAGCCCCTGCCTCTTCCAGCCTGAACACTCTGAGGCTCCCACGCGCATTTGGCTCTGGTGACTTTGGCCCCATGCTGATCCCGCAGATGGAGGTCACAGTGAGGCACAGAGCCCTGCGTGGGTGGCGTCCTCTCATGCCCTGGGGCTCTGGTTGGGAGCAACGAAGGGAGAAAGGAGGTCTGGGGGCATTCAGGCCCAAGCGAGCAGGACAGGGACCTCCTGTCTTCAGTCCCCTCTTGGCTCAGCACAGCGGCCACACCCCCTCCTCACTGCTCAGTCCCCCGGCACTGCACCGACCACACAGGGCCACGGGATCCCCCAGGGCCATTGTCCTCAGTCTCACCTCCCCTTGGAATGCTGTCCCCAACCTGGCAAACCCCTCCTCCACCTTCCAGCAGTGCCCACCTCTGATTCCTGACTGCCCAGAGCTCACTTCACTCTGCTTTGACCCTCTGAGGCTCCCCTAGCATGTCCTCAGGGTGTAACCGTCTGTGGCCCTGGGGTTCCCTGGAGTTACGTCTCAGGTGACCATATCCCCAGGGCCATGAGGAGGTTCACTCCATGCCTGACAAGTGACCATGAGGTCAGTGGCCACTGCAGATGACTGAACACTCACCACAGCCACAGCTCAGCGTGTCCACAGGCAGCAACGTCACGTGGGCCCTGGCCGTGGCCGAGCCCTTCCCCTGCCCACTCCTGCCCCTGCCTTCTGCTCAGAGCTTCTGTGTTGCCAGGGAAGCCGAGATGCCCACGACCCACTCATGCCCAGAGCACCATTCAGAGGGGAGCACAGCTGACCCTCCATCAATGACAGCTGGTGCGAAACGCGTCTCCTCCTCCCCTGCACGGCACGAGGCGTGTTCCTCCTGCTGCCTGGAGGACCCTCATGTGTGACTGTGTGGTTGGCTGCACGTTGAGATGGCCAGCTCCAGGACGCGCCGTCCCCGGGTTCCTGTCCATCCTGCCTCACTCCCCCTGTCCTCACTCCGCTCTGGGCTTGCCCACCTCCGCGGAATCCCAGCAGGAAGCCTCTGCCTCAGGCTCTGCCTTCCGGGCATTCGGGATTGAGAGAGCCCCTGTTGTTTCCGAGGCACTCCCAACAGCAGCTGGTCTGAGGACAGGGCAGACCCCCCAGCAGGGGCCCCTGGACAGTGATAAGGCCTCCCACACCCCCAGAGGGCAGCTCTCCCGATCGACATGTTTGCCACGTGGGCCAACCATCCTCAGCCCACTGGGAACCTCCCTCCCGGGTTCCCCGGAGCGTTCCGGCCTGACCTGCTGACCTTGACCCCAAGCTGGCAGTTACTGGGGCAGAGCTCATCCCGGGGAACACTCCACACCTGCAGCAGGGCCACACCGTCCCCAGGCAGGAGCGCCTCCCACCGGCAAGCCTCAAACCCGAGGTGTAAAAGCTGTGACAGTCCATGGGGGTTTCACCTGGGAAGTCTCCTGGTCCCATTACAAAAAGCAAGCAAGCAGCCCAGGCCTCTTTATATTCCCGCCCACTCCCTACGCCCCCTATATTCCCATCCATTGCTACTTGAGTTGACCTTTATGAGAAGAGTCATTGACCCAGGGGCGTGAGTTATATCACCTGGAGCTTGGGTTCTACTACCTGGGGCAAGATGATATCACCTGGAGCTTGGGTTGTATTATCTGGAGGTAAGGTTTTATTTTATTTTATTTTGTTCTTTTTAATAATAAAATAAAATATCTCATGCGTTATTTTTGATATCTCACTCCATCGCCCAGGCTGGAGTGCAGTGGTGTTATCTTGGCTCACTGCAACCTCCACCTCCCAAGTTCAAGCAATTCTCCTGCCTCAGCCTCCTGAGTAGCTGGGCAGTGCCTGCCCCCTCACCCGGCTAATTTTTGTATTTTTAGTAGAGACAGGGTTTCACTGTATTGGCCAGGCTGGTCTTGAACTCCTGGCCTCAAGCGATCTACCTGCCTCAGCCTCCCAAAGTGCTGGGATTACAGGCGCGAGCCGCTGTGCCCAGCCCACCGCCGACCCCACCCCCACTTTTTTTTTTTTTTTTTAAGTAGGCACAGTCACCACTCACTGCAGCCTCAGCCTTCCGAGCAGCTGGGACTGGAGGTGCTGCCGCCTCTTCTGGGCGCTGCTTTGTTTTTTTTTCTTTGAGAAACAGTTTTACTCTGTCCCCCAGGCTGGAACACAGTAGCATAACCTCAGCTCAGTACATCCTCCGCCTCCCAGGTTCAAGTAATCCTCCCCCTGCAGCCTCCTGAGTAGCTGGGATTACAGGTGTGAGCTACCATGCCCAGCTATTTTTTGTATTTTTAGTAGAGACGGGTTTTTGACATGTTGGCCAGGCTGGTCTCGAACTCCTAGCCTCAAGCAATCCACCCGCCTCAGCCTCCCAAACTGCTGGGATTACAGGCGTGAGCCACCGTGCCCGGCCTTCTTGTTGGGATTACAGGCGTGGGCCACCGTGCCCAGCCCTCTGCCACCATTGATAACCATCAGTGGCTTCCTGTTTCTTTTCTTTCTTGAGGCGTAAGTTTCAGTGAGCCGAGACTGTGCCACTGCACTCCAGTCTGGGAGACAGAGTGATCTGTCTCAAAATAAATACATAAATAAAATAATCTGGGCATGGTGGTTCTTGCATGTAGTCCCAGCTACTCGGGAGGCTGAGGTGGGAGTATCGCTTAAGCCCAGCACTACGAGAGTGAACCATGATTGCATTCCAGCCTGGGTGACAAACAGAGTGAGATCTTCCTGGGTAAAAATAATAATAATAAAAAGACCTGGTCTTGCCTGTGCTGAGTGTAAGACTCCATTTCCCTTAGGGAAATATTCCCTTAGACCAAATGTTCCCTGAGGCTGAAACCCCTGAAACAGCCTTTCCTATCTGCACCTCCTCCTCACGCCCAAACCCAGGAACCAGCCCAGCCCTGCTCCCGCCAGGAACAGCCTCTCTCCCAGGCTCTGACAGCTGCCTCCCTGCAGCTTCAGGCCCCCAGGGAAGCTGAGTTCACAGTTCTCTGGAGAGGCGTAACCCAGCCTGTCTAAGGGCCATTGCACTCAGGCTGGGCCTGGCCCCCACGGCCCCCTTCCCACGTGCTGGTCATGAGCCATGAACACCAGGCCCACCCTCAGCCTCCCAGCTCCTGACACTTCTGCAGCCTGACCCCTCGCCCCATACAGGGCCCGCTGGAAGCTCGCCATGACTCTCTGGGCTCCCAGCACAGTGCCTGGTACATAGCAGGTGCTCAATTAATGTTCTTGTTTTTTTTTTTTTTTTTTTTTTTTTTTTTTGAGACGGAGTCTCGCTCTGTCGCCCAGGCTGGAGTGCAGTGGCGCAATCTCGGCTCACTGCAAGCTCCGCCTCCTGGGTTTACGCCATTCTCCTGCCTCAGCCTCCTGAGTAGCTGGGACTACAGGCGCCCGCCACCGCGCCTGGCTAATTTTTTGTATTTTTAGTAGAGACGGGGTTTCACCGTGGTCTCGATCTCCTGACCTTGTGATCCGCCCGCCTCGGCCTCCCAAAGTGCTGGGATTACAGGCGTGAGCCACCGCGCCCGGCCTCAATTAATGTTCTTGAATGAATGATTGTCTTCCTCCAGCCTGAGTCCTTGAACACTAAGCTAACCTTCATGTCTGCCAGACGAGGAGCCCTCAATGCAGGGCCACGTCTTATTCACCCTGGACTTTTCAGGGCATCGGCTCCCCCTGGTTTGTAGTAGGACCTTCAAAGTTGTGAAATCAAGGAACATCTACAAAGCTGTCAAATGTAGACCACCTAGGGGAGCCTGTTGGAGGCAGGGCAGATGCCCTGTGGGTGGAGGGGAAGGAACCCCTGGTGCGCGTTTGCTTTGCACATGCTGGGAAGCAGCTGGATCTTCCTCCTGGGGTAAGCACTGCAGCTGTAGATGGTAAGCTGAGGGCGCCACCCATGCGTTATTTTTTGTTATTTGTACAGTTCCAGCATTCTCCCTAAAGTGCCTTTTTTTCTTTTGAGACAGGGTCTTGCTGTGTCTCTGTCCTAGGCTGGAGCACAGTGGCACCATCATAGCTCACTGCAGCCTTTAACTCCTGGACTCAAGTGATGCTCCCACCTTGACCTCCCAAAAATCTGGGATTACAGGCAAGAGCCACCGTGCCCAGCCTTTAAAACTCCCCCCTTTTTTTTCGTCCTGAGACAGAATCTCACTCTGTCGCCCAGGCTGGAGTGCAGTGACAGGATCTTGGCTCACTGCAAGCTCCGCCTCCTGGGTTCACGCCACTCTCCTGCCTCAGCCTCCCGAGTAGCTGGGACTACAGGCACCTGCCACCACGCCCAGCTAATTTTTGTGTTTTTAGTAGATACGGGGTTTCACTTTGTTAGCCAGGATGGTCTCGATCTCCTGACCTCGTGATCTGCCCAACTCGGCCTCCCAAAGTGCTGGGATTACAGGCATGAGCCACCGCGCCCGGCCTTTTTTTTTTTTTTTTTTGGAGACGGAGTCTTGCTCTGTCGCCCAGGCTGGAGTGCAGTGGTGTAATCTCGGCTCACTGCAACCTCCACCTCCCGGATTCAAGCGATCCTCCTTCCTCAGCCTCCTGAGTAGCTGGGATTATAGACACGCGCCACCACACCTGGCTAATTTTTGTATTTTTAGTAGAGATGGGGTTTCGCCATGTTGGCCAGGCTGGTCTCGAACTCCTGACCTCAGGTGATTCACCCACTTTGGCCTCCCAAAGTGCTGGGATTACAGGTGTGAACCACTATACCCAGCCTACTTTAATTACTTTTAAACACTATTTGATTATTGAAAAACATTTTAGCATACTTAGAACAAGTTGGGTGTGTGAATCCACTTTTCAAAATGTGAATTTTATGAAGTCTACATCAAAGATCAAATAGGCCAGGCGCAGTGGCTCACGCCTGTAATCCCAGCACTTTGGGAGACCGAGGCGGGCAGATCACCTGAGGTGAAGAGTTCATGACCAGCCTGGCCAACATGGTGAAACCTCATCTCTACTAAAAATACAAAAATTAGCCGGGCCTGGTGGCGGGCGCTGTAATCCCAGCTACTTGGGAGGCTGAGGCAGGAGAATCGCTTGAAGCTGGGAGGCGGAGGTTGCAGTGAGTGTGAGCTGAGACCATGCCATTGCGCTCCAGCCTGGGCGACAAGAGCAAAACTCTGTCTGAAAAAACAAACAAAAAAAAGGATCATATCATTCCATGAAAATGTGGCTTCCTCCAAACTGACATGTGCTGTGAGTATAAAATACACACTAGATTTAAAAGACTGATGTTTAGAATTGGTGATTATACTTAGAAATTATGTCATTGATGGTGGTGGTGGTGGTGATAATTGTAGTAATAATGGTGATCATGCTGATGATAATGAAGGTGGTCATGATGGTGAGGGTTGTGGTAATGGTGAGATGCCACGATTGTGGTGATGATGGTGGTGATGGTGGTGATGATGGTGATGGTGAGGATGGTGGTGATGGTAAAGGTGATGATGATGATAATGGTGGTGGTGAAGGTGGTGATGATGGTGATGGTGGTGGTAATGGTGGTCCTAGTGATGATGGTGATGGTGATGGTGGTGATGATGGTGACGATGATGATGGTGATGATGATGGTGATGATAATGGTGATGATGGTGGTGGTGATGATGGTGATGGTGGTGATGATGGTGGTGGTGATGATAATGTTGAAGGTGGTGATGGTGATAGTGGTGATGAGGAGGAAGATGACTTAATGATGATAGGGATGAGAAAAATAGTGGTTGGTGATGATGAGGGTGATGGTGATGACAGTGATGGTGGTGGTGGTGATGATAATGTTGGTGATGATGAGGGTGATGGCGATGATGGTGGTGGTGGTGATGATGGTGATGATAATGTTGGTGATGGTGGTGGTGATGATGGTGATGGTGATGATGATGGTGATGGTGATGATGATAATGTTGGTGATGATGAGGGTGATGGTGATGATGGTGGTGGTGATGATGGTGAAGGTGGTGGTGATGATGATGATGATGATGGTGATGGTGGTGGTGATGGTGGTCCTGGTGATGATAATGTTGAAGGTGGTGATGGTGATACTGGTGATGAGGAGGAAGATGACATAATAATGATAGGGATGAGAAAAATAGTGTGAAATGTCTCATTAATAAATTTTGTCGGCCGGGCGCGGTGGCTCACGCCTGTAATCCCAGCACTTTGGGAGGCCGAGACGGGCGGATCACGAGGTCAGGAGATCGAGACCATCCTGGCTAACATGGTGAAACCCCATCTCTACTAAAATACAAAAAAAATTAGCCGGGCGAGGTGGCGGGCGCCTGTACTCCCAGCTACTCGGGAGGCTGAGGCAGGAGAATGGCGTGAACCCGGGAGGTGGGGCTTGCAGTGAGCTGAGATCCGGCCATTGCACTCCAGCCTGGGCAACAGAGCTAGACTCCGTCTCAAAAAAAAAAAATAAATAAATAAATAAATAAATTTTGTCTGGGCGTGGTGACTCACACCTGTAATCCCAGCACTTTGGGAGGCTGAGGTAGGCGGATCACCTGAAGTCAGAAGTTTGAGACCAACCTGGCCAACATGGTGAAATCCTGTCTCTACTAAAAATACAAAAATTACCTGGGGATGGTGACAGGCGCCTGTAATCCCAGCTACTCAGGAGGCTGAGGGGGGAGAATCACTTGAAACCCGGAGCGGCCAGGCTCCTGGCGAGCACTCGTGAATACCAGCTGATCAAATGGATGGAGGCACAGACCCTGGTCTCCAGGTTTCTCCAGGGTGAATGTCCACAGACAGCGGTTCTGGCGCCTTGGCCATCATGGCTTTCTCTCCTGAAGGCACTTGAGCAGGCTAAGTCCTCTTAGCATCCCACACCCATAAGCCAACATGGCCTGTCTGGTGGAGCCTGGATGGAACAGAGCAGAAAAGGGCCTTCACCTCCCTTACACTAGACTCTATATTTCTACTAATGCAGCCTCATATGGATCAACCCTTTTGACCATGCTTTAATTACAGCACCTTGGGTTAGAAGAGCTAGAAACCCACTCAGAGGCACTTCAGGCAAAAGAGGCAAATATGTGGGAAGGAATAGGCTACTTCATTAAAATCTAGGGCAGCCTGGAGGGCTGGCAGGCCTCCTAAGACACCAAATCAGAAACTCTTTAAAGCCATCTGGGCTGGCTGCTGTGTCTGGCTGGCTCTGTCTTCACACCACAACGAGAGGCAGCCAATAGGTTATTTCTACTTGAGGCTCTAGTCCCAGGACAGGATCTTATTGGTTTAGCTGTGCACCTCTCACCCAATCAGCTGTGACTGGGAGGCGGGGCTATACAGCACAAATGTGAAGCTGAATGAACTCCATCACTGCAGGTGAACAAGGCAATTTTCCCAGGACCCCCCACAAGGCAGAAGTCATCTCGAACAGCCTAGTCTCCAGGGGTGACATTGAAAATACTGATCAGTTGCCACAGCTGGATCCTGAGCCACCATAATTGACACAGGGCATTGCACTCAGGCGGGGCCTGGCCCCCACGGCCCTGGGTGCCCGCTTCCCACCTGCTGGTCGGGAGCGGTGAACACCGGGCCCACCCTCAGCCTCCCAGCTCCCGACACTTCTGCAGCCTGGCCTCTCACCCCACACAGGGCCAGACCCAAGCTACATTCATGCCTGCACTCTTACCAGCCCCCTGTGTACTGTGCTTCCGGGTCCAACTCATTCCAGAGCCTACTTCTGCCCTGGGCTGGAGCCCCATGGCTGGCCATGATGACAGCAACTGCCACGGCCTCTTCCCTCCCAGGAGGCTCTGGAGCCACCTCTTGAGGTGAGTGGTGACAGGTGCTGCTGTGCTGAAATCAGGCAGCCAGGTGGTGGCCAAGCAGGAAGGAAGCTCCCGTCCTGAGGTGGTCTGTGGGGTGCTTCCATGACCATGGGCCTAACCTGGGTCCCTGGCATGGCTCCTGGGACCCTGTGGTTCCAGCTGGTGGCTGGGCAGGTGGCAGGAGAGATGAAATGCTGGGGTCAGCTTGGCATTTTGAAGGCCTTGGAGAGGACTCTGGCAGCATCCTGTCCATCAGCTTATCTATGGAAGGCAGGGACTGGGCCAAACGGTTGCACCAGCAGCCAGATGTGGAGCAGTTGCTGTGGTTAGGTGTGGCTAACGCTGCCTCTTTGAGACCAGCTGTTTCTTTATTCTCAATGTGAGACAGAGTGGGGAGCCGCCATGTCACTAGGGGGGGTGACAGCTCCCTCCTACCCGATGAAAGGTTACGATGCCAAGGATTTACAAGGTCCCCTTACTGCAGTAGGTCCTAAGGAGAGGCTGTGTCTATAATTTATGCTCCCATTATAGCTTTAATATTTTACACGTTTTCCCTCTTTCACACGTAGCCGACTTCTATTTGGCTTGTGTTCCACTATGACTCCCAGATCACTTTCTGCCCTCTTTGAGAAAAGTCAGGATCCCCATCTTGATTAGAACAGAATGGGATATTACAGCTGAAGAGACTCACGAGCAAAGGTTGCCACGCAGCGCTGTGCAAGCTAAGGCATGCACAAGGGTTCCTGGCCAAGGGGGCAGCGGGGGCTGAGATCCACATGGCTCCACTTGTCAAGCCGTTTTTCGCAAAGGTGCCTTATGAGCTAACTGCCCTGGTGGAGGTTGTCTGGTGCCAGGGTCCTTCAAACTCTTTTGTCCAAAACCCACAATGAGAAATACAGCTTTTCAAGACATTCTATTTTCTTTTTTTTTTTTTTTTTTTTTTGAGACGGAGTCTGGCTCTGTCGCCCAGGCTGGAGTGCAGTGGCCGGATCTCAGTTCACTGCAAGCTCCGCCTCCTGGGTTTACGCCATTCTCCTGCCTCAGCCTCCCGCGCATCTGGGACTACAGGCGCCCGCCACCACGCCCGGCTAGTTTTTTATGTATTTTTTAGTAGAGACGGGGTTTCACTGTGTTAGCCAGGATGGTCTCGATCTCCTGACCTCGTGATCCGCCCGTCTCGGCCTCCCAAAGTGCTGGGATTACAGGCTTGAGCCACCGCGCCCGGCCAAGACATTCTATTTTCAAAAATTTCAAATATCCAGAGAAGTTGAATCTCATTTACCCCTCAGACTCTATCTTAATGTTCTGCACTGTTCTTTTTGTTGTTGTTGTTGAGATGGAGTCTCGCTCTGTCGCCCAGGCTGGAGTGCATGGATGCGATCTCAGTTCACTACAACCTCCACCTCCCGGGTTCAAGAGATTCTTCTGCCTCAGCCTCCTGAGTAGCTGGGATTACAGGCGCATACCACCACACCCAGCCAGTTTTTGTATTTTTAATAGAGATGGGGTTTTGGCATGTTGGTCAGGCTGGTCTTGAACTCCTGAGCTCTGATGATCTACCTGCCTCCACCTCCCAAATTGAACAATATCGGCTCACTGCAACCTCCGCCTCCTGGGTTCAAGCGATTCTCCTGCCTCAGCCTCCCAAGTAGCTGGGATTACAGGCGTCTGCCACCATGCCTGGCTAATTTTTGTATTTTTAGTAGAGACAGGGTTTCACCATGTTGGCCAGGATGGTCTCAATCTCTTGACCTCATGAGCTGCCCACCTCAGCCTCCCAAAGTGCTGGGATTGCAGGCATGAGCCACCATGCCCAGCCTTTTTTTTTTTTTTTTGAGACAGAGTCTCGCTGTGTTGCCCAGGCTGAGTACAGTGGTGCAATCTCAGCTCACTGCCACCTCTGTCTCCCAGGTTCAAGCGATTCTCCTGCCTCTGCCTCCCAAGTAGCTGGGACTAAAGGTGCCTGCCACCACGCCCAGCTAATTTTTGTAATTTTAGTAGAGACAGGGTTTCACCATGTTGGTCAGGCTGGTCTCGAACTCCTGACCTCAGGTGATCCACCTGCCTTGGCCTGCCAAAGTGCTGGGATTACAGGTGTGAGCCACCGTGCCTGGCCTGCTTGTCACATATCTCTTTCTCTCTCTGTCCATCTTTATTTTTATTTTTTTATTTTACTGTTTGAGATGGAGTCTTGCTCTGTTGCCCAGGCTGGAGTGCAATGGTGCGATCTCGGCTCACTGCAACCTCTGCCTCCCAGGTTCAAGCGATTATCCTGCCTCAGCCTCCCGACTAGCTGGGATTACAGGTCCCCGTCACCACACCAAGCTAATTTTTATATTTTTAGTAGAGATGGGGTTTTACCATGTTGGCCAGGCTGGTCTCGAACTCCTGACCTCAGATGATCCACCCACCTCGGCCTCCCAAAGTGCTGGGATTACAGGCGTGAGTCACTGTGCCCAGCCTGTCCATCTTATTTGATGCATTTTAAAGTGTCAGACACCTGTTATTCCTAAACACTTCTGCATGCATATCATTGACTAGAGTTCAGTATTTGCTGATAATTTGGCTTCTTTTTTTTTTTTGAGACGGAGTCTCGCTCTGTCACCCAGTGTAGTGGCCTGATCTTGGCTCATTGCAAGCTCCACCTCCTGGGTTCACCCCATTCTCCTGCTTCAGCCTCCTGAGTAGATGGGACTACAGGTGCCTACCACCACACCCGGCTCATTTTTTTTTTGTATTTTTAGTAGAGACGGGGTTTCACCTTGTTAGCCAGGATGGTCTTGATCTCCTGACATGGTGATCTGCGACCCTGGCCTCCCAAAGTGCTGGGATTACAGGCCTGAGCCACTGCGCCCGGCTGATAATTTGGCTTTTAGATAAATTTACATACCATAAAATACACAAATCTTAAGGTACCCTCAGATTTTGATAAATTCATACACTTATGTAACCCAAACCCATCATGATATAGGCCATTTCTATCACCCTAGAAAATTCCTTGGTGTTCCTTCCAAGTCAATTCCTGCCCCAACCTGCAAGCAGTTTTGACTGAAGAAATACATGATATTTATTTAATGTGTGGTGTGGTGTGGTCAGGTGTGGTGGGTCACGCCTGTAGCCCCAGCTACTTGGGAGGCCACAGCAGGGGGATCCCTTAAGTCCAGGAGTAGAGGCTGCAGTGAGCTATGATCATGCCACTGCACTCCAACCTGGGTGATTAAAAAAAAAAAAAAAAAAGGTTATATTTTGCATGGTGGCCCAGAGCATGCATACCAAAACAAAACTTTTATTTATTTATTTATTTATTTATTTATTTATTTATTTATTTATTTAGAGACAGAGTCTTGCTCTGTCGCCCAGGCTGGAGTGCAGTGGCGCGATCTCGGCTCACTGCAAGCTCTGCCTCTCCGGTTCACACCATTCTCCTGCCTCAGCCTCCCAAGTAGCTGGGACTATAGGTGCCCGCCACCTCACCCGGCTAATTTTTTGTATTTTTAGTAGAGACAGGGTTTCACCATGTTAGCCAGGGTGGTCTCGATCTCCTGACCTTGTGATCCGCCTGCCTCGGCCTCCCAAAGTGCTGGGATTACAGGTGTGAGCCACCGCACCCAGCCCAAAACAAAACTTTTTAACAAAACGTAGTTTTAAAAAATGTGGTTCTCAGCCTTCTGTACTTATTTCTTGACCCACTAAAAATTTGCTACCAGCTGCTTGCAAAACACAGGCCTAGGTGCTGATCCCCTAAATAAAAATGAAAAACAAATGCCTCACCATGCCCCCCCATATGAACCTCCTCACTTTTGAGGTGTTTTGTTTTGGAGATGGAGTCTCACCCTGTTGCCTAAGCTGCTGGGAGGTAGTGGCAGGATCTTGAGTAGCTGAGATTACAGGTGCCCACCACCAGCCCCGAATAATTTTTGTATTTATTTTATTTTATTTATTTATTTATTTATTTTTTGAGATGGAGTCTCGCTCTGTCGCCCAGGCTGGAGTGCAGTGGCGCGATCTCGGTTCACTGCAAGCTCCTCCTCCCGGATTTACACCATTCTCCTGCCTCAGCCTCCCAAGTAGCTGGGACTACAGGTGCCCGCCACCTCGCCCGGCTAGTTTTTTTGTATTTTTTAGTAGAGACAGGGTTTCACCGTGTTAGCCAGGATGGTCTCGATCTCCTGACCTCGTGATCTGCCCGTCTCGGCCTCCTAAAGTGCTGGGATTACAGGCTTGAGCCACCGCGCCCGGCCAATTTTTGTATTTATTGTAGAGACAGGGTTTTGCCATGTTGGCCAGGCTGGTCTTGAACTCCTGATTTCAAGTGATCCACCCACCTTGACTTCCCAAAGTGCTGGGATGACCGTGCCGGCCACTTTTGAGGTATTTTGCAAGCACCAATTGCATCATCAAACCGGTTTCTATTCCTTTAACTTAAAAACAAAACAAAAAAAAGGCACAATTCATGCTTTTTACAGAAAACTTGAAAAATAGGAAAACAGAAGCCCTCCTCTGAGCCCTGGCCTCCTCCATCCGCGCCCCCTTCCCTCCCAGGCCCCCAGGCCTCCTCATTACTTTGCAGGGGTACTTCCGCAGCGCTGCGCCCTGGCCCTGCTCATTGGCGTCTCTGAAAGGAGTGGCTGCGGCTCCGGCTTTCCAGATAACCAGCGCTCTAGGCCATTTCCCAGATTGGAGCACTGTAGGTTTTAAGAACTAAAACTTTAAAATATCAGCCATGTTAAAGGCAGTTTCTTTTCTTTTCTTTCCTTTTTTTTTTATTGAGACAGTGTCTCGCTCTGTCGCCCAGGCTGGAGTGCAGTGGCCAGATCTCAGCTCACTGCAAGCTCCGCCTCTGGGGTTTACGCCATTCTCCTGCCTCAGCCTCCCAAGTAGTTGGAATTACAGGTGCCCACCACCAGGCCTGGCTAATTTTTGTATTTTTAGTAGAGAGGGGGTTTCACCATGTTGGCCAGGTTGGTCTCGAACTCCTGACCTCATGTGATCTGCCCGCCTTGGCCTTTCAAAGTGCTGGGATTGTGTTTTGTTTTATTAAAAGCCCAATTAATTAATAAAAGAGGCCGGAATCAAATAAAGAAAGTGGTAGCCTTTATTTGCAAATATGCACACGCTCTCGGGCAAGGTTCTCTGGTCCGCAAGTAGGGAGGGCCAGGGAAGTCGCGGGCCGGAGAAGTCGCGCCGGCACTCGCCGGCGACAGATTTTTATGCCTTGCGACCGGAAAGGGGAGGGCAGTGGGTGGGATGGGGGTGTCTTCATGGGCATGGATGGGTAAGTTTTGATTTCTTCAGGTTGACGTCACTTGGCGCATGCTCAGTTGGTTTGTGCTTTCCCGGGCGCGGGTAAATTGGTGGTGAAGAACTCGGAAGCAACAGGGACTATGCTTTCTTGTTCATTTTTCCTCCATCTTGGCCCATTCCTTCACCCAAACAGTCCAACCTCTCATTGATTATAAGATTTTAGGGCGCAGTTTTCTCTCTGGCTGCTTCCTGCTGTTAAGGGGCGTAGTTAGGGTCTGAGGTTGGCAGTTGGGTGTAAGGGTGTAGGAGCATTTGATTGAAGGAAACTCGAGTAATTTTCTTGGACCCTGGCTCGGAGAAATTTTATAAAAATGGGAGCAAAACATAAAATAATGCAGATAATTAGTATGGGGATTAGGAAAGGAAGCATTTGTTGTACTATTGGCAGCAGCCATACAGGGGGTCCGGGTACTAAAGGGCTGTTAAATTGTTGGAGTTCTTTCTTGATTTTGTTTAATCTTTGAATGTTGGTGTCAACTAGGCCTGATTCATTTATGTAGTAGCAACATTCTTCTCCAAGGAAAAGGCATGTTCCTCCCTTTTCAGCAGTAAGATCATCTAATGCCCGCCTATTTCGTGCCGCTACCTGAGCCACTGAGGTGATCTGACGCTGTAAAGAGGCTGGGCTTTCAGCTGAAGCCTCTATGGCTGCCTGGAGCTGAGTGGAGAGGGTCTGTGTGGATGGAATTGAGTAGGCGAGGGCCCCTGTTCCAAGTCCTGAGGCTACTAGGGAGGATGCTAAGGAAACCCCAATAACTAATGGAAGAAAGATAGCCCGTTTTTGGATTTTTTGGCTAGGAATAGTGAGCTGAGAAGTTAGTTCAGACAGTTCTCCTTTACCATATAGGGTTAAACTGGGTACCAAGGACACTGGAATGCAAAGAGACTGGGTGAGGGAGGTATAGTTAAGAGTTTTGGATAAGGTATGGTTACACCAGAAGTAGCCGCCAAGGGGAGCCGTCTGGGTTTTACTGGGAGCTTGGGTGTGATTGCACCATGAAGAATTTGGAGTGGAGTAACAGAAGGGGTAGACTTTGTGGATTATGATATAAGGGGACTTGAGACAGGGGTGCTGATTGAAGTGAGCCGGTAGAGTCATTGGTAGTATTGAAAGCGGCTGGTAGGGGGACTGCCAAAAAGGGGGTTTTGCCGAGAGTAGCGCAGAGAAAGCATTGGGAAAGATTTTTCAGTCCGGCTGCCTGCGATAGATTAAGTCCTAGACGAATAAGGGCCAACCATGAGAATGGGTCTTTGTTGTTTGGGGGGTTTAACTGTTCCTGTAGTTTTTGTTCGCGTTGTTGTATGACTGTGGTTAGATTTTGTACAGCCTGCACAGTTTTAGGGAATTGTATCTGTTGGACATACGTTCTAATTACCCGGATGGTTGCGGTTGGATATGAGGAACTGACTGTTGAATAAAGTCCGCCTTTTACCCCACTGGCCCACCGGGAATCCCAAGGATCTTTGATGAGAAGTCTGTATTTTTTAGTATTTTCGTCCTGGGTAAATATGCTTGCTGTCATTTGTAGACGCCCACCTGTCCAACCTAACTGATGTATGTTGCAGTAAGAGTAGGGGCACCCAACATTAGCCTCTTGCCAGTAGTTCCGGCAGTTATAGTGGGTCTGGTCATATAGGAAGCACAGGGCCGGGCGATAGCCTGGAGTGAGGGAACTTAGGGTGAAGTTTAAGTAGATGGCCTGTTGGCAACCTAGCGGGGGGCAATCTGCAGTACCTTGCATGACTGAATGAACTTGGTTATTTGTGGTCCAAGTCTCAGTGATAGAGAATCTCCACACAAAGTTAGGAGTAGTAAGAGGAGTTACTGGGATTATAGTTAACCATGATAATATTAACAAAGGTGCAGAAAGTACGCTCATTATGGCTAAAGTCACAGAGGGTACCTTGCCAGGCTCGGTCTTCTAAATGATTAGGTGAGGAGTCGGGGAGAAGAGTGGCTAAGGGTTCTATGAAGAGGAAGTCAGTAATTGTCTTAAAAGAGAAAGGTATGGCAGGTAGGGTGCTAATGGTGTGGGTAGAGTAGGGGGTTCTTGCGGCATGAGAGGGTGCCCGTATACCAGTTCGAAAGGACTAAGGCCCATGGGGCTTCTAAGTGCCGCTGGTAGTCTGGTAAGGGCAAGGGGTAGTAGGGTTACCCACGATTGCTGTGCCTCTATGGAGGTTCTGGTTAGTTGTTGCTTGATGAGTCCAGGTAATGTTGAGAGAATCTGCAACCGGGGGCACAAGGGCATCATGAAAACAATGTTGGAGCCAGGGTGGGGATGAGAGGGTAGGTTAATGGACGCCCTAAGTTTGGTTAAGATGTTTCATCCTAGAAGGGGGTGGGGCAAGAGGGCATGATGAGGGAAGAGTGGGCAAAAGTGGGGCAAGAGGGCATGATGAGGAAAGAGTGGGCAAAACATGCATAGTCCAGGAAGCAATTTAACATCGGGGTCTGGCAAGGGTTAGACGGTTTACCGTTTACCCTAACTACTGAAATAGTGGAGCGTTGGCTAGGTCCTCCATAGGACGGCAAAACAGAGTATTGATGAGAAAAGAAATGGGCTTACCCGCTACCTGTAGCGTTACCCTGGGCTGGGCGAGGGTGACCGGGGTCTCCGAGTGTGGGCACCGTCAGTCCTCGTCAAGGTGTAGGAGTTGGAAGGAGCCTTCCCACCTTTGAGGAGAGGCACTACGTTGAGGCGCGGTGCCTGTCCTGATGGCGGGGCAATCAGACTTCCAATGCCTCTCCTGCTGGCAAGCTGGACATGGCGTGGAAGGCGGGCAGGGATGTGGGCACTTATTAGCCCAATGCTCAGTCATAGGAGACTTGTCTTTTATCTTTTCTGCCGGCAGAGTGGGCAACGCTGGTTGGAGGGCAGCCACCAAAGCCTGTACCCAAACAGATTGCAGGCGTGAGCCACCGCGCCCGGCTCCTTTTCTTCCTTTCCATGTAATCGCTTGATTGAGAAATAATTCACATATCAAATTCACCCTTTTAAAAAGCGAGCAACGCGGGGCGCGGAGGCCACGCCTGTGATCGCAGCGCTCTGGGAGGCGGCAGTTCCAGGCGGGCGGATCACTGGGCCGGGAGTTTGAGACCACCTGGGCAACGTAAACTCCGCCTCTATAGAAACAATTTTAAAAAAAGAAATAAGGAGCGCGCGGCCCGCGGGGGCAGCGCCTTTACCAGCCCGAGCCTGCAGCCCCCCAGGCCGCGCCGTCCTCGGCCCCCCCCGGGCAGCGCCGGGGTTTTGTCAGGCGCGCGCTGCTGTTTGCCTGGACTGCGCTCCCTCTGACCCTGAAGCCAGCGGCCCCACCGACACGACCTAAAAAGTGAGAGCCACACGCGGGATCCGGAGACCACGCCAGAGTCCCACGGGCGACGGCTCCCCCCGGCGTGTCCACAGCTGCACGTCGGCGCA
The DNA here is from genome assembly GCF_043159975.1 of Macaca nemestrina. Classification (NCBI taxonomy): domain Eukaryota; kingdom Metazoa; phylum Chordata; class Mammalia; order Primates; family Cercopithecidae; genus Macaca; species Macaca nemestrina. The sequence continues at coordinate 87,748,942 of NC_092142.1, forward strand.
TGCGCGCGGCCAAGCCGGTTCCCGCGCCCACCAGCGCGCATGCGCGCCCCGCCCCGTACCTCCCCGTGCTCGGCCGTGTTGGTTCGTCCGCGCCGGGGGCGGGGCCTGGGGGCCCGCGGGAAATTTGGCGGGAACCGCGCCCGCCCCTTCCTCCCTTTCTTCTTCCTTCCTTGCTTTCGCCGCGCACTCCGCCGCCATGGAGCAGCGCCGCGTCACCGACTTCTTTGCGCGCCGCCGCCCCGGGCCCCGCATCGCGCCGCCCAAGCTGGCCTGCCGCACGCCCAGCCCCGCCAGACCCGCACTCCGCGCCCCGGACTCCGCCACCAGCGGCAGCCGCAAGCGCGCCCGCCCGCCCGCCGCCCCCGGACGCGACCAGGCCGGGCCGCCGGCCCGCCGGAGGCTGCGGCTGTCGGCGGACGCGGTGAGGGACGTGGGGAGACTGAACCCGGGGGGTTGGGGGCGGGGAAACTGAGGCCCGGGAAGCGGGGCTCGGAGAGACTGAGGCCGGGGCTCGGGGGCCGGGACACTGAGGCCCAGGGGCGGACCTCGGGGAAACTGAGGCCGGGGAGACTGAGGCCCGGGGGCAGGGCTCGGGGAAACAGGCCGAGGGACGGGGGTGGGGAAACTGAGGCAGGAGGGGACGGGGCGGGGAGGCAGGGCGGGGCGCGGGGAATTTGAGGCCGGGGGGCAGGGCGCAGGGAACTCTGGGACAGGTCGGGGGACCCTGTGGCCGCCCTGACACCACTGGGGGCTTGGCTGGCTTCTGAGATGAGCAGGAGGCACTGCGGGGTTTGCGCCGGGATCTGATGATGATGATGGGGCTGGAAGGGGGGTCCGCCCTGGAAACTGCCCGGGAAGGCGAGAGCAAGGCTGTGTCCCCAGCCAGCTTTAGCGCAGACCACCGCCTGCGGGAAGCCCTAAGCCCCCGAGCCACGCCCATCTGTTAACTCAGAGGGGCTTCTGATCCTTCAGGGTCTTCTGCAGAGCCAGAAGCACCAGGTCTTGTCATGGGTTCACCCTTGGGGTCCCTCTCACCAGGTTTCCAGCCCCAGTTCCCCCGAGGCCCCTGACTCCCTCGAGGCCCCAGACATCCCAGCCTGCCCTTCTCTGGGCCAGAAGATAAAGAAATCCACCCCGGCAGCAGGTCAGCCACGCCAGCTGACGTCCTTGCAGAACCAGGTGAGGGGCGGGGCCTGGGGCAGATTCGGGAGGGCTGAGTGGTGCCGGCCTGACTGCCTGACGGCACCACGTCCCCTGATCCCCTTGAAGGACACCATCTCTGAGCTTGCGTCATGCCTCCAACGGGCCCGGGAGCTGGGGGCAAGAGTCCGAGTGCTGAAGTCCAGTGCCCAGGATGCTGGGGAGTCCTGTACCCCAGAGGCCAAGGGCCGCCCTGAGGAGCCATGGTGAGTGCTGGGTGGGTGGACAGGAGGCCTTGGGAAAGACCGGCTGGTGGGAGGCATGGCCGGGCGATCCTGGCAGAGGCCCAGGTCTGCTCCTTTGGAGGAGGGAGGTGGTGAGGTCACCAGGATGTGGAGCCAGACCCCTGAGAAAAAGGTCCTAGGCACCGCTGGCCCTTTGCCCTCAGTCCCTCCTGTTGGGGGCAGCTCCTGCCTCCGGCACTCTGGCAGGTTCCAAATGCTCCTAATGCTTTGGTGTGTTGTCTGCCCCTGCCCCTGAGAGCTGGCGAAACTGGGCTGGGGAGAGGGCAGAGCTTCCCTGGGGGTGCCGCATGGACACAGCAGAGCTGGGGTGTGGAGCTGGGCTTTCCCATCACCAGTTCTACCCCTAACGGTGCCAGTGCTGGTGGCTGTGCAAGGGCCGCGAAAGCCATCGTGTGTGGCGTGGCAGGCCCCATTGGAGGCTCCCTGGTCGAGGGGCCTGCTGTGGCACTGGAGGGGTGGGGGCCTGCTGCTTCTCACAAGGCTTCTCCCTCCCTGACAGTGGTGAGAAGGCGCCCGCCTACCAGCGCTTCCATGCCCTGGCCCAGCCTGGCCCACCGGGGCTCGTGCTGCCCTACAAGTACCAGGTGCTGGCGGAGATGTTCCGCAGCATGGACACCATTGTGGGCATGCTCCACAACCGCTCTGAGACGCCCACCTTTGCCAAGGTCCAGCGGGGCGTGCAGGACATGATGCGCAGGTGAGTGGCCGCGGGTGGGCTGGGGCTGCCCTGGAGTTGGGAGGGGGCCCGGGCCTGCCGCCTCCTGAGCTGGCCCCCTCCTCCTGTAGGCGTTTTGAGGAGCGTAATGTTGGCCAGATCAAAACCGTGTACCCGGCCTCCTACTGCTTCCGCCAGGAGCGCGGTGTCCCCACCTTCAAGGATGGTGTTAAGAGATCAGATTACCAGCTCACCATCGAGCCACTGCTGGAGCAGGGTAGGTGCTGGGTGCAAGACCTTGGTTTCCCCATCTGTGACCCACACACTTTCTGGGGTGGGTGTGAGGTGCTGGGCGGCCTGGCCGGGACTCAGGCCTGGACTCATCCCACAGAGGCTGACGGAGCAGCCCCTCAGCTCACGGCCTCGCGCCTCCTGCAGCGACGGCAGATCTTCAGCCAGAAGCTGGTGGAGCACGTCAAGGAGCACCACAAGGTGAGCGGCCCCCGGCCCTGCTGTGCAAAGATGGTGGCACCAGCACTGCCTCAGCACGTAACCCTGTGCTTGGAGCATCCCTGCCACCCACGGCTTCTCCCGGGATGGAACCGGGCTGGGTTCACCCTGAGCTGAGGGCTGGTGTGCTCAGGGTGCAGCTGCAGGCACTGAGAAGGTCCCCAAGGCATTCAGCAAGTATGGGCTGTGGGAGGCCGTGTGCTCTCCCTCCAAGCTGAACACTGGGCAGAGGCTAAGTAACTTGCCCAAGGTGGCCCGGCTGGGATGGGGACGTAAGCATAGACAGCCCCACCTCACATGCAGCCTCTCCTTGTTTCAAATGTGCCCAGTGTCACCCATCTGCTCCTTCTCCCCAGGCCTTCCTGGCCTCCCTGAGGCCCCCCATGGTGGTGCCGGAGGACCAGCTGACCCGCTGGCACCCACGCTTCAACGTGGATGAAGTGCCCGACATCGAGCCAGCTGTGCTGCCCCAGCCACCCACCACGGAGAAACTCACCACTGCTCAGGAGGTGCTGGCCCGGGCCCGCAGCCTGATGTCACCCAGGGTGAGGCTGCGAGGCTTGGGCATCCCCTTTCTTCCGGGTGGGTGGGCCAGCCTGACCCCGGGCATAAGAGGTGGGGCCTTGGCGATGAGCTTAACGCCTCATCTGGCTTCCTCCTTGGCTGGGAGGTCCAGAGAGTGGGCGGCATTTGCCCTCTGTCCCCAGCTGCAACCTCTAAGCCTGGCTCTGTCACTTGCCCCATGTGGGGAGTTGGCCCCGGGCAGGCGATGCCACACACTGGGACACTGCATTGACCAGCACAGACCACCCAGTGTGCCGGGCTAACTTGTGCCTTGAGAGATACCGGGGACTCCTGGGCAGAGAGCCAGGGGCATGTTGCCTCCTGTGACCTCTCCGCCCCAACTTGTCCCTCCCGCAGATGGAGAAGGCCTTGAGTCAATTGGCCCTGCGCTCTGCTGCGCCCAGCAGCCCCGGGCCCCCCAGGCCAGCACTGCCGGATACCCCACCAGCCACCCCGCCTGCAGCCTCTCCCAGCGCTCTGAAGGGGGTGTCCCAGGATCTGCTGGAGCGGGTGAGTCGTCCCCAGTGATGGCGGGTGGGGGCCTGGTGATCTGCTGCCCACTAACCAGGTCCCCACACCTGCTGCAGGTCCGAGCCAAGGAGGCACAGAAGCAGCTGGCACAGATGACGCGGTGCCCGGAGCAGGAGCAGCGGCTGCAGCGCCTAGAACGGCTGCCTGAGCTGGCCCGTGTGCTGCGGAGCGTCTTTGTGTCCGAACGCAAGCCTGCGCTCAGCATGGAGGTGGCCTGTGCCAGGATGGTGGGCAGCTGTCGCACTGCCATGAGCCCCGGTATGTGCACGGCGGGGTGAGGGGGCGTGCACAGTGGAATTGCCCAGTGCTGCAGCCGCCTCCCCAGGTTTCTGACCAGGGGTGTCTATCACTGATTTGTTCTGTTCAGATGTGCAGTGGGCACTGGCCACTTGCACTGGTGTGTGCTGGGTGCTTTGCCCTCCTTTGAGCCACCCCTGAGCCTTCACCCAGCCCTTCCACACCTGCAGCCTCTGGAGGCAGCTTCCCTCTCACAGCCCTGGCCCGTTTCCCTGACCGCGTGCAGTGCTTGGTCAGAAGGGGCCCCACATGCACCCTACACGGCCTCCCAGGCCTCTGGTCACCACACCCTGAGCACGTGGGGGTCCCCACACTACAGGGCACCCCCTGCCTCAGGGTTTTCATGGCCTGGTGGCCCCCATGCTTGGTGCCTCCTCACATGGCCTCAACTGTAGGCCTGGCTCTCTCCACTCACTGTTATGCCTCCCAGATCCGGGCCTCTGATAGAACCACCTCTGCCTTAAGGCCCGGGGATGGGGCACTGAGGGCGACCAGGCGGGCACAGAGGTCGGGTGCTCAGGCTGGTCTCAAGTGCTGCCTGTGTGGGGCTGGGGCCCAGCACCAGCCTGTGTCCCCTTCTCCTCCCACAGGGGAGATGGAGAAACACCTGCTGCTCCTCTCCGAGCTCCTGCCAGACTGGCTCAGCCTTCACCACATTCGCACCGACACCTACGTCAAGCTGGACAAGGCCGCGGACCTGGCCAGCATCACTGCATGCCTGGCCCGCCAGGCCCGCGCTGAAGAGGGGCTGTGAGCCTGGGGGCCACTGGCCTGGGGCCACCAGCATTTTCTTTTATGAACATGATGCACTTTACTTTTCCTTTCCGGAGTGCCCCTGAGGGCCAGAGGCAGAGCTGGGCTGCAGGCTGCACAGCCCAAGGGTCTCTGGCTGCAGGTGGTGGCCCCTGCATGGGGCTCACCTGGTGGATTCACATTAAACCTGTTTCTGTGGGCACCTCTGTCCTTGCTGCTGGTGGGGAAGGGAAGCCAGATCCCAGCACCCCGTAGGGGGCCATCAGGGCAGGGGAATGTGGCTGAGGGTGAAGGGGGCTTTGGCAATATGGGGTTGGGTAGTGTGGGTGGCAGGAGGCCATCCCCTCTAATCTTGGAACCTCTGAACATGGGACGTTCCACAGCAAAGGGTGACTTTTGTCATTAAGAACTTCAAGATTGCCGCAGGGGCCTTCACAAGAGGGCCAGAGCCAGCCACCTTTGAAGACGCGGCCCTGCCCCGACACAGGCAGCCTGGAGAAGCTGGGCAGGACATCCCTGGAGCCTCCAGAAGGGACTGGCCCGCCCACACACTGACTTCAGTACTATAATAAAGTCGGGCTTACAGCCATTAGATCTGCAGTAGAACCCTTTCAGTAGCATTGGCCGCCTCAGGGTGGGACCTGCATTGACAGACTTAGTTACCCCTGAGCCCTCACGTGCGTCCCTAGAGGATGGGCCCACGCGGCCTCTTTCTGCAGTGCCTGGATGGTTCCGGCTCCTGAGGTGAGAACCAGGCCAGACTGCTGGGCATCATGCCGAGCAGCACGTGCCCATAGTCCAGTTGGTTTGGTGGTGTCCTGGGGCTCCCTGCCCTGGGGAACAGGATGACAGGAGACGGCTCTCATGGCAAAGCTGTTTACTGCGTTCTCCCTGTGTGTAATTGGGCCCAGGGTGGCTGAAGCACAGCTTTGCCCCAGGCTTTGGCACTTCCAGCCCCAGGAGAGGTGCTGAACCCAAGCAAGGGATGTGTTCCCTGCGGGCAGCTGGTGCCCCTGGTGACTGCAGAGGTCACTGCAGTTGCCCAGGGCTGAAATGTCCCTGTTCCAGCTGCAGATGTTGGGCTGGGAGGCCCTGTAGTCACTCATACTGCAGGAGAGAGAAGAAGGGTACAGGAGCCAGCTTCTCCCTGCCCTTAAGCGAGGTCAGCTCCACCAGGCTCACGCACTCTAGGACCTCGGCCTGCAGGCGGCCCAGCAGCTCACAGGCGGCGTGCATGGTTCCTGGGGATGGGAGGGTGAGGTCCCCAGCTGGCCTGGGCTGTAGAGACTGGGTGCTCCAGGCCAGCCCCTGGGTTGGGGAGGGGAGGGTATGGGGAGAGAGGAAGGTGTCGGCCTGGCCACCAGGCAATAGTAAGCTGGACAATAGTAAGCTGCATCCCACATCAGGCACAGCGAGGTCCTGCCCTACTCCCACCAGGCCCTTGGAGCCACAGCAGTTGGCTGTGGGGAGACCCTCACCACCAGTGGCCAGCAGATCATCCACGACGACCACCCTCTGTCCTGGCTCCAGGGCATCTTTCTGGATCTCCAGCTCAGCCTGGAGTGGGAAGTGGTGTGTGGTCCTCAGCCTCCCGCAGAAAACAGCTTTGTGTGCAGAGCTTGGCAGCTGCCACCCTAGGCCCTGACTCCAACCCCACCTTGCTGTTCCCTGGCTGTGTGAGCCCAGCCTGTGTCTCACCCTCTCTGAGCTCCCAAGAGCACTGTAACCACAGCAGCTCCACTTGACATGCCTGGGAGGGCCTTTAGAACTGGGGGAGAGTGGCCACGGTGGCCTGGCCCTCCCCTTCCTCTGGCCACCCCAGCCCCTTACCTTCCCGTACTCCAGGGCATAGGAGGCCCACACAGTGGGGCCTGGCAGCTTCCCCCGCTTTCGGATGAGCACACAGCCCAGTCCAAGCTCCTGTGCCAGGGAGGGGCCAAAGAGGAAGCCTCGGGAGTCTAGGCCTGTCAGGGTGAGTGACAGGAGTGACTTGGCAGCATGGGAGTCCCCAGGGGCCAGGGTTGGCCGGTGCCAAGGGGTACATGGTTGGCTCCCAGCAGAAAGGCCGGTGACGTGCACCATTTAAGGAGTGTCACCTGTCACCTACCAGGAGCTGCTTCCAGGTCAGAGTGCAGACCTGGGTCTTTTTTTTTTTTTTTTTTTTGGAGACGGAGTCTCGCTCTGTCACCCAGGCTGGAGTGCAGTGGCCGGATCTCAGCTCACTGCAAGCTCCGCCTCCCGGGTTCACGCCATTCTCCGGCCTCAGCCTCCCGAGCAGCTGGGACTACAGGCGCCCGCCACCTCGCCCGGCTAGTTTTTTTGTATTTCTTAATAGAGACGGGGTTTCACCGTGTTAGCCAGGATGGTCTCGATCTCCTGACCTCGTGATCCGCCCGTCTCGGCCTCCCAAAGTGCTGGGATTACAGGCTTGAGCCACCGCGCCCGGCCGGGTGTGTCTTTTAAAGGGCCACTTTTTAGCTGTGGTCCTGGGGGAGTCACCGCCCCTCTCCCCCAGCTCAGCAGCCCATCTTTAATGGGGCTGGTAGAAACCTGTCAGGCCTCAACTCTCTCTCAAAGGCAGCTCTGCCCCAGGGCTTCTGTCTAAAAACGGAGTCTCTCGAGGTGACCTGAGCTGTGATGGTTGGGGGACGCTCAGGGAAACCCTGCCCCAGCCTCGCAGGAGGTCAGGGAGGGCTTCCTGCAGGAGGTGAGAAGGGGGCTCTGGCAGTGCTGGCGCTTCCCTCAGGGCAGTGTGCAGGGAGTGGGCTGTCACGCCCTAGGAGAGGCAAGACCACCAGAACACTCTGTTCTCCCTGGGCCACCTCTCGGGCTCTCCCGGAGGCCTCCAGGCCCCCCTTCCTTGGGTGGGCATTCCGTGATCTTCACCAGGGAAGGCCTGGCTCGTGGCAGGCGCTCAATACCAGCTCGCAGAAGGAACAAGAAGCGAGGCGGCTGGGCCCCGTGGATTCAGCTTGGGCACTCCAGGGAGACCAACTGACCTGGCGACTCGGTCACGCCTGTCCTGGGCTGGGAACCCGGAACCTGCGGGCAGGGCGCCTGCACAGCGCGGCGGCCTCGGGGGCCCAACCTCACAACCCTTAGGGGGCGACCCCAAGCACCGTACCCGTCCCGGCGCCCCCGAAGGACCCCAAAAGCCCTCCCCCAAACAGACGCGCAGAGCCCACGTGCTACCCTCGGCGCGCGCGGAGGCAGAGGCGCCCTGGATGCGGCCACGCGGCACTCGCCTGCGATGTAGTCGATGCGGCCCCCGTGGGTCACCTTCAGGTGTCGCGCCAGGAGGCCGATGGCGGCGCGGAAGGAGGCGGGGTCCTTCAGGACCGGCGAGATGTCCCTGGACCCAAAGATAGGCCTGGTGACGCCGGGGCCGAAGGAGGGCAGCGGCCCCGGGGGCGAAGGATGAGGGTTCCCGCCCTGCCCGCCCCGCTTGCCGGACAGTGCCGAGGTCGCGGGCAACGCTCTCCCATCCGCAGGCCCGCAGGTCGGGACGCCACGAGGGCCGCCTGCGCTTGCACCTGAATAACACGCCCGGGGTGGGGAAGTCAGGGAAGCTGCGGATCCGCCGCTCAACCAGCTGCAGCTCGGGGTCCGCCATGGCCGCGTGCGAGGAGCCAGCGGCAGCTCGAGCGCGCCTGCGCGGAGACTGGCGGGGCCGCCACGAAGGGCGGGGCATCCCCGGGGCGCGGATGCGCGGGTGAGGGCGGGGCTTCCGCGGGAAGGGGCGTCCCTCGCCGGAAGCATGTACCGTATTTCATGGACTCCTAGGCGCCATCGATTTTAAGACGCGCTCGCATTCCACGCACCACTGAGCAGAACGTTCGAACCGGACAAAGGTGCGAGTCAAGGCGCCCTTCCTTTTCTCGGGCCGCGCCTCTGACTGCAGCCAGGCAGCTGTGGGCCGGGGCCCTGGCGGCTGGAGGAGGGGCGTGAGCTGGTCTCGCCCACGCACCTGGCGCGCTTACGGGCTTCGCCCTTTCTCCGCTATTGGCTGAGATCCCCACGCTGCGCGCAGGAGGCTGGCGCGCGGGAGGCTGGCGCGCGGGAGGCTGGCGCGCGGGAGGCTGGCGCGCGGGAGGCTGGCGCGCGGGAGGCTGGCGCGCGGGAGGCTGGCGCGCGGGAGGCTGGCGCGCGGGAGGCTGGCGCGCGGGAGGCTGGCGCGCGGGAGGCTGGCGCGCGGGAGGCTGGCGGAGGGCGTGAGGAAGGAGTCCAAGTAGCAGGAGGGCGGTGCAGGACCCGGAGGAAGCAGCCCAGGGCGGAGGCGGCGGGCTTGGGCTGGACCGGCCGGGGGCGCTGGCCTCTCGCGGATGGATGGGCCCTGCCGTTGAGGTGGCTCTTCCCCGCCCGGACCTGGGGGAGAGTGGCCGGAAGGCGTGGCCAGGACAGGGGGCGCATCCGCGAAGGCAGAGGCCCTTCTGTCCGCCTGCAGAGGCCAGGTGACTCCTCAGCCTTGGGGTGGGGAGCTGTGAACCCCCTGGCCGCCCGAGGACTGGTACCCAGGGGGTTGCGTGAGGCACAACTCCCTCCAAACACAATTTCCTTTCAAAAAAATCCCCAGGGCTAAAATGCCTTGTGCTCTATTCCAAAACTTTTCTTCGTTTCGCAGCCTTTTTTTTTTTGAGACGGAGTCTCGCTCTGTCGCCCAGGCTGGAGTGCAGTGGCGCGATCTCGGCTCACTGCAAGCTCCGCCTCCCGGGTTCACGCCGTTTTCCTGCCTCAACCTCCTGAGTAGCTGGCGCCCGCCACCACGCCCGGCTAGTTTTTTTTGTATTTTTTACTAGAGACGGGGTTTCACCGTGTTAGCCAGAATGGTCCGGATCTCCTGACCTCGTGATTCGCCCGCCTCGGACTCCCAAAGTGCTGGGATTACAGGCGTGAGCCACCGTGCCCGGCCCATCATTTCGCAACTTTTCCAATTCAGCTTTGGCCTGGCAGCTACTGCAGAAGGGAAAACCCACTCAGTGGAAGGCAGCCCCCAGGAGCCTTCAGAGGGGGGAGGCCGGAGGCTGCGTATGGCTGCTGGGGCCCCCGTTCCAGGGCGGGGGGGGGACCTATCCTCTGATTCCGAGGGGCATGGCAGCGGCTGCCTCGAAGTGTGCCGTGGTCAGGGCTGGCAAGGCCTGGGGCCTGGGCTCCAGACCTCTAGGGAAGGTGCAAATGGAGGACCCTGATATCTTCACATCCCCGCGGAAGCTGCCACATGAGGCAGGCCCACGGGCAGTGTGTGAGCTGCAGTTAAGCCGTCCACATCCAGCCCAGGAGGCCTCGGCCTTCCCCTCCTTGTTCCTGACTCTGTCTCCCAGATGGCCCGAGGAGGGCCTGGGACTGGGGGGTACTGGAGGAGGGATCTGGGGAGGGTTCAACACGGAATTGGCCCTGTCACCTCCTTCAACCCCGGGCTGTTGGGCTGGTATAGGAACAGCAGGGAGCCCCGAGTCCTGCCCTTTGGCAAGGAATGCAGCGCTGGGCTCTGGAGAAGGTGGGAGGCGGCCGGAGCTGGGCACCTGATTCTTGGCAGCTGCTGGGAAGGTATAAAAGGAAAATAAATCTCGGGACCCCAAAATCACTAAGCCGAGAAAAGCCAAGCTGGGAATTAGGCAAACCTGCCTCCTATTTTATTTCTAAGTAACGTAGCTACAATGAGAAAGACTACATACCTTTCTCATAATTAGCGCCCAAGGAAATTCCTTGTGGACAAAGGACAGACGGAACTGGAAGTCACCCCTCTGGGGCTCCTGAGACAAATGCTTATCTGATTGTTCCCCTCCCTTATTGTTAACATAAAAATGCGGATTCACTGGGCCAGACTGAATCACGTATTCAGTGGAAGGCTGGCCGAACCAATGTATGTCTTACACATACTATCTTATGTCTCCCTAAGATGTAAAGGCAAACTGTACCCCCAACCACCTCGGGCACATGTTTTCAGGACCTCCTGAGGCTGTCACGGGCGCATCCTTAACCTTGGCAAAATAAACTTTCTAAATTGACCGAGACCTGTCTCAGATATTTGGGGTTCCCAAAGGCGTGAGACGGCAGTGTCCTGAGGTCTGAGGCGCCGTGGCCGAGGAGGAGGGCCGAGCACACTCCAGGGTCAGGTCCTGGGTAGGTGGAGTCATGCAGTACCCCTGTGTCTGCAGGTGCCGTCTGTCTGGCCTGGGCAGGGTCCGGGGGAGCACTGAGGCCAGAGCCGTCCTCCCCCCAGGCACTTGCAGAGCCAACCGGAGATTCCAGGCCTGGCCTGGGTCCACGCGGGTGCTAGTGGGACCAGAGGCACTTCTTGGGAATGGATTCTGGAGGTGTCAGACACTTCCCTAACTTTTCACAGCCCGGGGGTGCCCAGTTCTGGGAAATGAAAATTGAGAAAACAACACAGTTATTCCAAGCTCGCGTGGGCCCAGCAGCAGCACTTTGTTGTTCTGTTTGGAGACAGTCTCGCTCTGTCACCCAGGCTGGAGTTCAGTGGCACGATCTCAGCTCACTGCAACCTCTGCCTTCCGGGTTCAAGCGATTCTCCTGCTTCAGCCTCCCGAATAGCTGCTGGGCTTACAGGCACGGCTATACTCCACGCCTGGCTAATTTTTGTATTTTTAGTAGAGACAGGGTTTCACCATCTTGACCAGGCTGGTCTTGAACTCCTGACCTCGTGATCCACCCGCCTTGGCCTCCCAAGGTGCTGGGATTACAGGTGTGAGCCCCCACGCTCGGCCATTTCTTTAATAGAAACAAGGGTTCCCCATGTTGGCCAGGCTGGTCTCAAACTTCTGACCTCAGGTGATCCGCCTGCCTTGGCCTCCCAAAGTGCTGGGATTACAGGCGTGAGCCACCACGCTTGGCCTTGAGCAGTTTGATGTGTCCCCTGCCCAGTCCAATCCCCGACTCCCATCTAATTGGCCTCAGTGTGGAGGCCACCTCAGTCCAGGCGGGCAGCTACACAGACGCCTCCCCAGGAATCATGGGAACTCGGGAGGCGACGCCCTCCCGACTCAGCCTCCCAGCTCTGAGGAGGCTGCTGTTGGAGGAGTGAGAACTTGGCGGGGAAGTCCTGGGTGTGGGGGATGCAGCTGCCAAGTGGCTGAGGGCCTCTGTGTGGCCAGCAGTGTTAGAAAGGCCCACCCCGAGCCTCTCAACTCATCACCCTCTCTTGCAGCTTCAGCCTCTCAAGAAGCCTTTCCCAGGGAGGAGCCGGTCCCTGCCGCGCTGCTGGGCTCAGTTCAGTGTGGCACTGAGTGGAGCCCGCACCCCTCCATCGCCTGGGCGTGTGTGGACCTCACAGCGCAGCCCCACTTAGTGGAAGCCTTGCTTGGTGGGAGGGCACTTTTCCTGGCAACAGAAAGGGAGACTTATGCCCCTAAGAGGAGCCTTCTTGGCTGAAATGAGTGCCGTTTGGTTCCGTGTCCCCATCCGGGCCACCTCAGTGCCACGTCGGATGCCGCAGGGCCCTGAGAGCACCTTCCCGTCGGGACAGACTTTTGAATTCTGTGTGCTGCTTAATCGGACAGAGGACTAAGGACACTCTCAGCCCTGGGCGGCAGCAGGCGTGAGTGTCACTGAGTGGCCACATGAGTGTCCCTCCCCCTTGGCCACCAGAGCAGGGGTGGGTTTGGCTGAGGAGGTTGCTCCCAAACTCCAGGGGCAGCAGAGGCAGCCGCAGGGTGTGTGTGAGTCTGCGTTTCTCAAAGGCTGCTCAGCTGTCCCAGGAGCAGGGGTCCAGGTGGCCAGACTCCCTCTCCTCTGTGTCAGAGACACCACTGAGCCCCTCGGCTGGGGCTGGCCTGCAGTTGGTGGGGACAGGAGGGCAGGGAAGGGGTGAGGAGGGCAAGTGGCCCCCAGGCTTCACACGCGTGCCTGTGTATCTCCTCCGTGGCTCTGCTCGCGGTGGCGTCTGGGCCCCTCAGACCCCAGTGGCTCACCTCGCCAGGTCTGAGTTGGCACCACTTTTCCCCCTGCAGAGGGCACAGGTGTGGCGGTGGGGGCAGCTCCCCCAGTGCCCAGGAGATGGCAGCGGCAGCCAGGCTGTGTGCACCCCTCTCCCCTGCCCTGGGCCCCCTGTCTCCATGGCTGGTGTGGCCTGCACCCGTGGAGCCACTGCAGCCTGGGTCGCAGAGCAGGACCCAGCAGCACGGACTGGGATTGGGTGTGGAAGGCAGAAGCCCAGGGATCCTCCGTGGCTGGTGGCCCTGGGCTCCTGGGGCCCGAGACTCAGGGGTCCTGAGACAGGGACCTCCCTGCTCCACTGCTGAGTCCAGAGGCAGGGACGCCAACTGCCCAGGTCCCTTTGAAGGAAGGGCCCTGAATATCTTCCTATGAAACTTGCCAGGCACCCCCGCCAGCCCCCCAACTAACGGAGGTGGCCCTGCCCCGCCCAGTCCTAAATGATCCCTGCAGGGTGGACCCTCCCTGGGCAGGGACAAGGCCATCTGCCCTCCCTGGTCCTCATTGCTGGGAGGTGCTGCTGATGTCCGGCGCTCTCCTGTTCCACCTGCCGGCCCACGCTGTGGCTCCCTGGCTGTACAGAGCCACCACCTTCCTTCCCACGGCACGGCGGGCACCCAGCGGTTCCCACGCTGCAGCCAGGTCCTTTCGCCCACACAGCAGGAGCCCAGGCTGAAGTCTGCAGCTGCCCCGGGGTCCCGAGCTCCTGCGGTTTCACTCGGCGGATCCAGGGGCTGTGGGCAGCCACGCTCAGCCCACGTAAACAGGTAAGTGATGGCTCAGGGGCCTGGAGGCTGGGTTTGGCCATCTCCACTGTGCTCTGTGGGCTCTGGGCACCCAGGAGTGACACTGCAGACCTGTGTGTGGCCCATTTTTGCTGAGTGGAGTGAAGGCTGCACATGTCCCATCTGAAGGAGCCGTGAAGGCCTTCCCTGCTGGGACCCACATCACTGTGCTGGGAAAAAGGCCTTTGTGGCCACTGCACACTCAGGATGGCTGGGCCGTCCACATCCCACTCTAGCGGACCCCCAAGCAGGGGACAGAAAAGCTGCTCCTAAGAGGCCCTGACTGCGGCCCCCATGTCTGGACAAGGAGATGCATCCTTTGTGCCTTGAACACATTCAGTGAAACTTTGGAGGCACATCTATGCTTGTGTTTCTGGCCGATGCTGGTGTGATTAGGCCGTTTCTCCACTGGAGGTGAACATGGCCTGGTCTCATCAGGCCGCAAGGAGATGCTGCTCTGGGTGACTGAGTGGGATCAGGTCTGACACGAAGGTCCCTGGGGCTGGCCCAGCATGAAGGAGGCACAATGGGAACCTCGCAGGTGGGCCCTGGGGCCGCTGCCACTCACAGTGCAGCACCAGTCCACCCGGGACCCAGTGGGCAGTGCCGTTCCTGCCTCAGTGCCTGCAGAGCCTGGGGATTCGGGTGTCATCACAGGGCCCCCCCAAGGAGAAGCTGCCTGTGTGGGAGTCGAGGACCAGGGGACCCCGGCCCCTCTCATGCTTCCTGCTGTCCCCCAGTGACCACCTGTGGGGGGCAGGAGAGGGGTCTTGGAGCTCCCCAGTCTCAGCTCAGCCAGGCAGAGGCCCGGGTGGCCGGCTCTGGACCTGCAGCTGCCCTGGCACAGTGTTGTTCTGGTCCCCGAGTCGCTCGGCTCCAGCTCCCTGAATCCTGGACACCACCACGTGTGCTCTGAGGCACCAGGGCCTTACCACTGACGGAGGCAGGGAAGAGCCCCTACCCCGGCCCTGTGCTGGCCACGGTTCATCCTGGGGCCCCAGGTGGGTGGCTGCAGCCCCGGCACAGAGATGGCTGCCTGCATACCAGCCACTTACCATGACTGCCCAGTTGCACACGTTGAGCTGGGGCTGCCCGGGGACCAAGGCCTCCTGGTGCTGCTGGACGACCGAAGTGATCCTGCTGAGGGCCTCCTGGTACTCAGCGCTGGCAAAGCTGGGGACAAAGAGCTCTGGTCACATGGCTGTGGCTGCAGGGGTGCGCCTGGGGCCAACAGTGAAGGACAGGGAGGGGCTGGCCTGGGAAGGCTGAGGCTTCAGGGGTCTAATGGGCTGAGAACCACAGTGGGCAGTCACTGTGGACCACGTGCTCAAGGCTACAGCGGCCCCAGGCCTTGCTAGGACAGGCAGCAGGCACCTGAGCCATCCTCTGCCCTCAGACTCACGGGCAACGGAAGAAATGGAGGCTCGGGAGGCCAAGCCCTGGCAGAGAGGCTGTGAGAAGAACCGTCCCGTCCTGTCCCCACTAGGGTGACCTGCCTGTGACCAGGACCTGGGACGTGTGGGCTGGGACTTGTGTGTGGGTCTCCCCAGTACTCGCTACTACGTAAACATTTACAAATACGACACAAACTTGTTTCATTACAAAAGCAATATCATCCCATTGCCCAAAAAAAGCGGGAAATGGAGAGGAATAGCATCTGTGGTTCTAAAATTCCAATGCAAACACGTGGAGTGTCTGGATTCCTTTCGTTTTCACGAAGATACGATTACACAACTCGACAAGGTGCCGTGAGGGCCGCAGTTTGCGATGCTGTGAATCTAGGGTCCATGGCGCTGTCGTGCCGGGCTCTGAGGACATCTGCAGAGATGATGCTTTTTCACCATTTTCAATCATTTCTAATATCGCCAACATGCACCTGAACAGACACCTGCCCCCACTGTCATCGTGGAGATGCAGGGAGGAACTTCCATGAGTGTGAGGCTGAAGCTGGAGCTTGTCACTGCCCAGGCCGGGAGCCGCATTGCTGCTGGTGGGGACGCGGACTGGAGCAGCCACTGTGGAAGGTAGTGTGGCAGCTCCTCACAAAGCTAGAGATGGGGTTACCAGGTGAGCCAGCTCCCCTCCTGATGGAGCTGGGAGGTGTGGGTGGACCTGGGCCTGGGGACACCGCTCTGTCCACTCCAGGCTCCGTGCTGCCTTCCCGCAGTCAACATCCTGGGCTTCTGAGCTGCACACTTGGTGGAGGAGAGGTGCTGCTGAGGAAGTGCCCAAATGGTCCCTGAGGCCATGGGAAGGGCTCCAGCCCAGGAACCTCAGCGCAGGCTCAGCCCCGTGGCAAGGCGGTTGCCCCGTCCAGAGGGTGCAGGAGCCTCGAGCGACCTTGGCAGTGGTGCTGCCACCCTCGGTCCTGTACTGCTCTCTGCTGCCTCCCACTGGCCCTACACAAACCCAGGCCGATTGGTAAGCAGAGAACAGCCTGGGCAGAGAGCAACTGCTGTGCTCAGGCCTGGCTCTGCCTCTGCACAGCCACTCCCCTGACGCTCCTGGGTCTTCCCAGGACTAACCTGATAGGGCAGGAATGCTGGAGACCACTGGAAACGCATGTGCCCCAGAACCCCAGACCAGCAGCAGGAACTGGGGACCTGCTCATCCTGCTGGGGTGAGGTGGAGAAGCCTCCAGCCAGGCCTAGCCCAGGGAGACAGCTTTGGGCAAAAAAAAAAAAGGAAACCAGAGTGTTGGGCCTTCCTCCAGCCAAGTGTTGGGGCCTCTGTGTCGCCCCTAAGGAGCTGCCAGAGGGCACGTGGGCTTGGTACTGGCGACCATGACCCTCGAGACTCCCAAGGGTAAGGGGAGGGCTTCCCTGAAGGCTGGCAGGCAATGGCACAGGCTCCGGCATCCTCGATGGGGTGAGGACAAGGCCCAGAGAGCAGAGGGTGGAGCTGGGGCTGGCGGCTTTCTACCATTCCTCCTGCTAGCTGACCTGTGTCCTTGCACTTCCTGCTGGCCCCAGGGCCTGAACACCTCCCCTCTGGCCTCAGCCATCCCCAAAGGCAGTTCAGAGTCGGGAACACATCACTGGGGGCCGGGTGGACGGTGGCCCAGAAGGCACAGAAGTGGGGAGACCACCAGGGTGCACGGGAGCAGACACCCTGAGAGGAGGGCAGGCCACCAAGCATGTGTGGGTACGAACAGTAAGAGGAGACACAGGCACGGGGAGGCGGCGGGCAGGGTGCAGAGGGGCTCCGTCCCTGTGGAGCCTGCATCTGGGGGAGTCCGGCTGGCACCGCCCCAGCAGTCAGGAGGCCCTGCACCGACTTACCTCAGGGGGAACCGCTCCCCCGGGTCCCGTCCCAGGTGGAAGATCAGGGGCAGCTTCGTGTGGTCTTCCAGGCTGTGAGTCGTGACCCCGGAAACGTTCTGCCCAGGGCAGAAATCAATGCCCTGCAATGAGAAGAGGAGGGAAGGTGTGTCCTGGAGCCCCTGACCGCGGCGTGAGGGGCCTCATCTGCCCGTGTCCTGGAGCCCCTAACTGGGGGCTGTGGGGGGCCTTGTCTGCCTGTGCCTAGCAGTGTTCCTGGTACTCAGCATGGTGCAGGGCACTGGCTGAACGCTGAAGGACTACTGGGCCTGTAAGCATCCTGTGGAGGAGGTGAAGCCACCTGCTCTGGACCCCCGAGATGCATAGCTGGCATGCCTCACGTACCCCGTTTTCATGTACCCCTCTTCTTTGTGGGGCAGGTGAGTGTCCTTAAAACACCTTAGCCAGCCTCACATCTGGACAGCCACTAATTTCATGGAGGAAAGCCCCTTTTAACACCCCACTCTCTGCTGGGGATGAGAGGGAGGGCCTGCCCTGGGAGAAGGGAGAGCCACAATGCCCAGAATCCCTATAGAAACCCTGACACGGGGAAGAGCAGGACCAACACCTGAAAGGCGAGAGGAAACAGAAAGAGCCAGGGGGTTGACGCAGACTCACACGCTCAAGAAGGGCGAGGATTTCACAGTAACCACAGTTCTCTCTCTGCTGCCGCCCCCCGCCCCCACCCCCGGGCTCCCTGATTCGGGAAGGGGGAGGTATGCCTCTAATATTCCCAGAGGGGGTGCTGCAGGCCAAGGGGTTCATCTGAGGACTGTGCCAGGGGCTCCAGCAGCCAGGAGACTGGGCCACTGTGTGCAGGGATCCCTCAAGCCTTGAGCCAGGGTGGGCTGGGACAGGTGCAGCCAAGCTGCTTGCCTCTGGCACCAGTGACTGAGCAGCTCCCACGGGCATCAGCCGTCTGACAAGCAAACTGTTTCCTAGCACATGGCGTGTGTCTGGGAGGGACAGCTGGTCAGCGGAGCAGACCATGTTCTGCTTTTCAGTGGAGGAGGGAGGTTAGAAGTCCATGCAATTCCACTGACGTGCCCTGGGCTGCAGATTCCCGAGTCCACGGCTGGAAACCAAGGGCCACGCTCAGCGTGGCTCAGGGCAGCAGTGGACGCGAAAGTGGCACCACAGTGGTGGGCAGTGTTGTGGCCTCCCGGACAGACAGCATGTGTGGATGGACAGCGGGAGGAACGGCCACACTCTGCAGGAAGATGCTGGCAGGTAATGGGGAAGCATCTCAGTCAAGACACATGACGTGACCTACGGCCGGGACGCAAGTCAAATAAGCTGTTTAATCAAGACCCGGCTGATGTGTGCAGATTTCTCTCTCACTGCTATGTTCCAAGGGAGACCTCACCCTGGGGGCACCACAGCAGAGCCAGCCATCGCCCCACACCTCTTCCTCCTCACTGAGCCAGCACCGAGTGCCAGGCACTGGGCATGTACGGTGGGGTGCAGGCAGGGGCCTGGGAGTCAGGACTGACTTTTAAAGAGAGGTAGGAGGGGAAGGGATGATCCCGTAGACAGGCAGACGCTCGGGGATTTGGTCAGGAAAGGCCGAGGGTCTCACAGATCGGCCTGACCTCTCCTCTGTGGCCGCAGCAGCCGCTGCAGTGGGGGATGTGCATGGCCCCGGTGCTCCTCTGGGTGACCGCCGCATCCTCTGCACACCTGGTACCTGCCAGGCACCAGTTCTCTCAACGAGCACAGCACCGAGACGCACTGGGATGTGACAGTGTACGGCGAGCACGGCAGCCAGGGCTGCCCACTGCACACGGCTCAAGGGCCTGCGGCGAGGAACGCATTCAGGTTTGGGAACCAGGGCAGGGCCTGTGCCCTGCTGGCAGAGAAGCCAGA